>NW_012114888.1:159850-221808 GCF_000951035.1 Colobus angolensis palliatus | reverse complement strand
ATGCAGCACACCAACATGGCACAAGTATACATATGTAACAAACCTGCACGTTATGCACATGTACCCTAGAACTTAAAGTATAATAAAAAATAAATAAATAAATAATAAAAAAAAAAAACAAAGTCAAAAGGAGGATTGGACCTTATTAAAGATATCCCAGAGTGCACATTACTACTGATGAATTTTAGGATGTGCTAGATATAATGGAGTCCTTGAAATCGGATGAGATTATTTGCTTTCTGGTGTGCTTCCTGATAGGTGATAACTTCTCGCCATTTACCTGCCAATGTCAAGCAAAAGCTTACCCATTTATGCTCTATTAATTGCTTGTCCCCTCATCCATTATTTAAGCTCGTCTTCTGTTAGGCAGTAAAATAACTGAATAGATAACTGTGACTAATTTTGTGTGTGGTACAGCATCTAGCATATCCTTTGCACGTTATGGATGTTTAAAAAATACTGTTTAACTGATATTTCTCATCAATCATTCATTTGTTCAATCATGCAACAAGTAATTATTGAGTGCTTACAGTGTTCCAGGCATTTGTTAAAGGGGACACTGCGGTGAGTGATAAACATAAGATCTTTGTTCTCATAAGTTGATATTCTAGTGGGGGGAGACAGCAATTAAAAAGAATAAACCAATAATCAATACCATTTCAGACAGTGAAAAGAGTTATAAAGATACTATACAGTAGCAAAATGATAGAGAATGTCAGGGTGCTGGGAATATGGAAGCCAGTGGTCATTTTCATAGACAAATGAGAATATGTCTTTCTAAGGAAACATTAGAGTAAAAAGAAGAGGGTACAAGATGAGGCAGAAAAGGTAGGCATGGGCTAGATCACATAGGGCTCTGGAAGCCATGGTGTAAGATCTGAATCTTATTCTGGTTTTAATGGGATAACAATGGAGATTTTTTAAGCAAGAAAATGACATGATTTGATTTACACTTCAGACAGAGCACCATGGTAGGGAGGGAGGGAAAAGCCTCCAGTTTTGAGTGTGGTGAACAGATACCAGGTGAGGATGAATGGAGGCAGAGAGGCCAGTCTGGAGGAAGTAATTGCAGTACTCCTGGAAACAGATGGATGCTAAATTTGTGGTGAAGGTGGAGTGATGTGGTGAGGGATAATGGGACTTCCCAATGAATTGGATGGGGGAAGATCGATGGAAAGAGAGGAATAATGTTTGATTTCTAGAGTGTTGGCTTTTGCCATTGAGTAAATGGTGGTACTTTTTACTGAGATGGGGATCACTGGAAGAGCAGCAGGAATGTAGGGAGAAATCATGAAAGCACAGAATCTGGAATACAAGCTGATTCTGAGTAAGGTGTTTTGTTTACAGGGAAAATAATATGATATTTCAAAAGCCTCTGATGTCATGCTTTGTAATATTAGATTCTAGTGACAATTTTTTGACCTTACCATATTGTACTAAACTTAACCAAGAAAACGTATTACTCAAATAATTTTTAGAGAATTAAGAAGCTGCTCTCCTGCATTTGCCAATTTTGCTCTTGTTTCTTCCTGTGCAGATCTGCAAAGCAGCTTGGCACTCTCTTTGTGAACCTGTGTGTCACTGCAGAAACCCATGAGGTCTCTGCTCTCTGGTTCCTGTGGTATGTGAAGCAGTGTGGAGGCACAACCAGAATCATCTCGACAACGAATGGAGGACAGGTATCCATCCACTCCCCAACTGTCCCAATGGAAAAACACTGCTACTGAAATGAAAGATCAGCATCATCCTTCAATCATGAACTGCTGAAGTGGGAAGCAGGCTTGTGGCTTTTAGAGCATCACCATGGCAGCTCAAAGTGTTTCTTGTAAGGCACAGTCTGTTGTCAGGTACCCACTGTGAGAACCCAGTGTCCAGTGTAATTTTAAAACTAGGCTTGTCTCTCTTTATGCACTGTTGCCATTTTCCATACACTCAATTATTATTTGGTAAGTTTGTAGGAGACCATCTGAAGTAAGCTTATCTTGAGCACTTCTTGGAAAGTTTATAAAGGAAAGTCAGAAATGCATTTTCAATTTAAAACACATACTATGCATGGAATTCATTTATCTATTCGTTCATTCAATGCCCATTTCTTGAGCCCTGGCACTGTATAAGGCACTGTGCTAGACACAGTAGGAACAGATTGGAGTTCTTAGATAATCTGCTTGGTTGTCATGTTCTGTTCTTCTCTCTCTCCCTCCTCCTCTTCTTTCTCTCTCTTCTCCTCCTCCTCCTCCTCTTTCTCCTCCTCCTTTTCTCTTTCTCCTTCTCCTTCTCTGACCTTAACTGAAAATTGAGGAGGAGGCAGTCAGGTCAACCGTAGGCATAGCCAGGTAGAGCTGACGAGTTGATGGGTGCAGCACACCAACATGGCACAAGTATGCATATGTAACAAACCTGCACGTTATGCACATATACCCTAGAACTTAAAGTATAATAAAAAAATAAAAAATAAAAAACAAACAAACAAACAAAAAAGAACATTTGGAAGTTTTAGCAAGACTCAGGGCAGGTGGGTACAGTGAGGTGAAATGACTTCGATGGCTACAGAGACAGCAGGCATCTGACCCAGGATAAGATGGGCATCCTGCAACAGGGAGTAGACTGGTCTGGGGGAAAGGGACATGGTGGGAGGCAGGGAAGTTCTGCGCTTGAGCCACAGAGCAAGGGAAATCAGGCTTAGGTCTGCTCAGGCAAGCTAGGGAAGAGCTTTAGGTACAGCTTCACCAGGTCCAGCTCCCAACAAAAGACTGCAGATAGGACAGACAGCAGGGATGACAACCAGAAAGGTGGGACATAGGGGTCATTCTGAAGATGTCCAGCTAAGATTGGAGCCTGGGAATCTACAAGAGCATAGCTTGTAAAGTAACTTAGAAATCCTGTAATTTTGTCCAAAGACAGCAATTCCTAGTTAGAAAACCATGGTGAAAGCCACTATTCACAGCCTCAAAATGAAATGTTAGACATCTCAGAGTAGAGATATATGAGGACAACTAGCAATTTAGCAACTTATGCCCATCTCTGCATTTCTCTTTCACCTCCTTTTCTCTTTCCAGGAGAGGAAATTTGTGGGCGGATCTGGTCAAGTGAGCGAGCGGATAATGGACCTCCTTGGAGACCGAGTGAAGCTGGAGAGGCCTGTGATCTACATTGACCAGACAAGAGAAAATGTCCTTGTGGAGACCCTAAACCATGAGATGTATGAGGTAACTGTGATATCATGAAATATATATTTGATCTTCATCCCAGTTTCCTGGCATACAACTTTAAAAACTCTTAGAATCTCCAGAGTGATGTCCTTTGATGCCAATGACTGATGGCTGGCAGCCCCTCAGTAGCTTCAGAATGGGGCTGGTCACAGGAAAGACCATGGAAGGATTAGAGGGTTGGGATTTTCAGCCCCACCCCCCAACCTCCAGGGAGGGGATGAGGCAAGGGGTTGAAGGTTCAATTGATCACCAGTGGCCAATGATTTAATCAATTGTGCCTACATAATGAAGCCTCCATAAAAACTCAAAAGGACCAAGTTCTGGGAGCTTCTGGATATCTGCACAACTGGAGGTTCCTTGAGAATGGCATGCCTGGGGAGGGCATGAAAGCTCCATGCCCCTTCTCACATCCCTTGCCCTATGCACCTCTTCCTCTGTACCCTTTGTAATATCCTTTATAATGAAACAGTAAACATGTTTCCCTGAGTTCTGTGAGCCGCTGTAGCAAATTAATCAAACTCGAAGGGGTTGTAGGAACGTCAACTGGAAGCGGAATGTCAACTGGAAGCAGATTGGTCAGAAGTTCTGGAAGCTGGACTTGTGACTGACATCTGAAGGTGGGGGACAGTCTTGGAGACTGAGCCCTCAACCTGTAGGATCAGAAGCTATCTCCAGATAGATACTGTCAGAATTGAATTGAATTCAGAGGACACATGGCTGGTGTCTGCTATAGAATTGCTTGCTTGCTACATATGTGGGGAAAACCCACTCCACATTTGGTCACAGAAGTCTTCTGTGGTGATCGTTGTTGAGTGAGAGAATGGAAAAAAGCACTTTGGTCTGACATTTTTCCACTCAGAGTTACCAAGACACTTAAACAAGTGGGAAGAGGCCACAGTCTCATAGATAATCAAAGCTGAAGTCAACAATGTCGCACACTTTATAGACAGTCTTTTTGCCAAAAGTGAAAAAGCTACCTCTAACTGAAAAAAAGGAAAAGAGAACCAGACTATTTGGGGTGGGGGAGGATTTATAAAAACATATAAAGGTATTATCAACCCTCTGTATTTTGCTTTTATGTAATTAGAAAAACACAGAAAATATTTAGTTGGTAAATATCAAGCACCTCCTATGTGTCTGACATTATTCTAGGAGTTAGGAACGCAGTCGTGAACAAAACAGATACAATTCTCTGCCCACATACAATTCTCCTTCTAGTGAAGGAGAAAGACCGTAAAGAAACATATAGTTAAAATATAAAGTATGTCAGAGAGTGATAATTAATGTGGAAAAAATCAAGCAGTGAGGTGGGGAGAGGCCATACCAGAAAGTGGTATGGGAGAATTGGTTATGCAAGTTTAAATAAGGTCCTCAGGGAAGGCCTCACTGAGAAGGTGATATCTGATAGAGAATTGGAGGGGACAAGGGATTGAGCCATGTGGCTCCCTGAGAGAAGAAGATGGAACAGCCAGTGCCAAGGCCCTGAAGTGGGAGCAAGCCTGGTGTGACCAAGGAACAGCAAGGTGATCAAAATGGCAAGCAGGGCGGGCGTGGTGGCTCATGCCTCTAATCCCAGCACTTTGGGAGGCCAAGGTGGGAAGATCACAAGGTCATGAGATCAAGACCATCCTGGCCAACGTGGTGAAACCCTGTCTTTACTAAAAATACAAAAATTAGCTGGGCATAGTGGCCCGCGCCTGTAGTCCCAGCTACTCCGGAGGCTGAGGCAGGAGAATCTCTTGAACCTGGGTCGCAGAGGTTTCAGTGAGCCAAGATCACGCCACTGCACTCCAGTCTGGTGACAGAGCAAGACTCGGTCTCAAAAAAAAAAAAGGAAAAAAGAAAAAGAAAAATGGCAGAAGTAAGAGGAGTGAGGGCAAAAGTAACAGGAGGTGAGATCAGTGATTTAATGGGCCCATTTCATGTGTGGCCTTGGCGATGATGGTGAGAAACTTGGCTTTGACTCTAAGTTCAATGGAAAGTCATTGGAGGTTTGGAACTAAGGAACAATAAAGGCTACTTTAGGTTTCAACAAAATCCTTGTCACTTCTTTAAGAGACTGAAAGGGGACAACGGTAGAATGAGAGGGAATCATTGGGAAAAAACAAAAGCAACAGGGCAACACCGTTTAACCGTGCTGCTTTTCTTTCAGGCTAAATATGTGATTAGTGCTATTCCTCCTACTCTGGGCATGAAGATTCACTTCAATCCCCCTCTGCCAATGATGAGAAACCAGATGATCACTCGTGTGCCTTTGGGTTCAGTCATCAAGTGTATAGTTTATTATAAAGAGCCTTTCTGGAGGAAAAAGGGTGAGTATTTTCCTTATATAAAAACCTTTAGAAGAAGGTCCAAGAAACTTGTGGCTAAGGCACGCATTTAAAAAAAAAAAAGGTCAACTTTTATTTTAGATTCAGGGGTACATGTGCAGATTTGTTACATGGATATGTTGCATGATGCTGAGGTTTGGGGTATGAATGATCCTGTCACCCAGGTAGTGAACATAGTACCCAATAGGTAGGTTTTCAACTCTTGCCTACTTCTTACCTCCCCCTTTAGTAGTGCTTAGTGTCTATTATTTTCATCTTTATATCCATATGTACCCCATGCTTAGCTCTCACTTATAAGTGGTAACTTGTGGTATTTGGTTTTCTGTTTCTGCATTGATTCACTTAGGATAATAGCCTCGAGCTGCATCCATGTTGCTGCAAAGAACATGATTTCATTCTTTTTTATGGCTGCATAGTATTCCATGGTATATCCATACCACATTTTCTTTATCTAATCCACCTTTGATGGGCACCTATGTTGATTCCCCATGTTTGCTATTGTGAGTAATGCTGTGATGAACATATGAGTGCATGTGGCTTTTTGGTAGAACAATTTATATTCCTTTGTGTGTATACCTAATAATGAGATTGCTGGGTCACATGATAGTTCTATTTTTAGTTCTTTGAGAAACTCCAAATTTCTTTTCACAGTGACTGAACTAACTTACATTTCCACCAACAATGCATAAGTGCTCCTTTTTCTCCAACATCTCTTATTTTTTGACTTTTTAATAATAGCCATTCTGACTGGTGTGAGATGGTATCTCATCGTGGTTTTGATTGGCATTTATCTGATGATTAGTGATGTAGAGCTCTTTTTCATATGCTTTTTGGCCACTTGTATGTCTTCTTTTGAGAAGTGTCTGTTCATGCATTTTGCCTACTTTTTAATGGGGTTATTTGGTTTTTGCTTGTTAAGTTCCTTATAGATTCTGGATATTAGACCTTTGTCAGGGGCATAGTTTGCAAATATTTTCTCCCATTTTGTAGGCTGTGTGTTTACTTTCTTGATAGTTTCTTTTGCTGTGTAGAAGCTCTTTAGTTTAATTAGGTCCCACTTGGCAATTTTTGTTTTTGTTGCAATTGCTTTTGAAAACTTAAACACATGTGTTTGCATGTAACTGTTTTGTTAGAATACTGGACATAAAATGTTAATCCAGGTTCTAAGGACAATTCTTTTAAATAAAATATATTGGCACAAACTCATGGAATTAACTTTCCTTAGAATATAACCAACTCGGCCGGGCGCGGTGGCTCAAGCCTGTAATCCCAGCACTTTGGGAGGCCGAGACGGGCGGATCACGAGGTCAGGAAATCGAGACCATCCTGGCTAACATGGTGAAACCCCGTCTCTACTAAAAAATAAAAACTAGCCGGGCGAGGTGGCGGGCGCCTGTAGTCCCAGCTACTTGGGAGGCTGAGGCAGGAGAATGGCATAAACCCGGGAGGCGGAGCTTGCGGTGAGCTGACATCCGGCCACTGCACTCCAGCCTGGGTGACAGAGCGAGACTCCGTCTCAAAAAAAAAAAGAATATAACCAACTCTTTGTAAATCAACAAGATGTTTATTTAATCCTCCCACAAAATCTTGTGAAAAAAGGTGAGTAGTCTTTTCCAATTCAGTGTTTTAAAGTATGGGTTTATAAAGCCAATCACAAAGGTTGGGATTCTGAAAATTTCTTGGCTCTCTCTCACTAGTGTCGATTCTACCATATTAAATTAAATTCATCTATTCATTTGCACATTTCAACAAGTGTACTACTCAACTGGGTAGAATATTACAGGGATGCTCACTGAGGTGCTGTATTCTACAATGATGGGAATGTTCTAGAGCTGCTTTAATACACTAGCACTAGTCACTAGCCACATGTGGGTACTGAACACTTGAAATACAGCTAGTGAGACTTGGATATCAGATTTTAAAATTCTATTTATTTATTTATTTTTTTTTGAGATAGAGTCTTGCTCTGTTGCCCAGGCTGGAGTGCAGTGGTGCGATCTTGGCTCACTGAAACCCCTGCCTCCCGGGTTCAAGCAATTCTCCTGCCTCAGCCTCCCAAGTAGCTGGGATTACAGGTGCACGCCACCACACCTGGCTGATTTTTTGTCATTTTAGTAGAGACAGGGTTTCACCGTGTTAGCCAGGATGGTCTCGGTCTCCTGACCTCATGATCCACCTGCCTCGGCCTCACAAAGTGCTGGGATTACAAGCATAAGAATTCTATTTAATTTTAATTGCTTTAAATATAAATGCAAGTAGCCACACGCAGACAGCACAATGCTAGAATCTTGTCATATTTGCTCTTGTAGCACCCACTTTTCTTCCAAGTGGAAGCCACGTAAGAAGAGTCAGGATCTAGGACCGAGGGTGAAGGGCAGGATGTACTCCAAGGAGGAGCAAGACTGCGGAAAGAAGGTTGGAGGCAAATGGGGAAAGTGCCACAATTTTGCCTTAGGGTGCTTTTTCCTGTATACTACTCTTTTTCAGCTGCATCACAGGCTCTTCATTCTCCACATTGCAGATAATCACGTTTAGGACTGCTATTGGATGGGTGCATCAGTTGAGCAAGTAATCTACTGTTTGCAAAGTCAGTGCAGCGATCCACCACAAAGAGCCCTGTCATTTTAGTCTTTGAATCTAATGGGTGTAACACACTGGTGCTGAATTACTTCCTCTTGTGACCCAGGTCACCCATTTTAAATGACTGGCTGGTGGCAAGTAGATAAGGTTTAGGACCAGGAATACAGTCTTCTCTTAATGAGTGTGAGTGCCTTTATTTATGGAGAGGAACTGTAACTTTCCATTCATGCCTGCAAATCTTTATCTTAGGCCTGCTATGTGCCAGGCAAGTTGTTAGGCACTAGTATCAAAAAGCAAACCCAAGATCTCCACCCTCAAAATCTGACTTGGTCCTTGTCGTAATGAGCCTTGCATAAGACTTTTAAAAAATGATTGTGGGCAAGGCATAGTGGTGCATGCCTGTAGTACCAGCTACTCAGGAGGCTGAGACTGGAGGACTGCTTGAGCCCAGGAGGTGGAGGATACAGTGAATGAGCTATGATTGAACTTCAGCCTGGGCAACAGAGTGAGACTCCATCTCTATCTCAAAAAAAAAAAAGTTTGTTGACATGAGATAGCCTCACCAAAGCATTTGAGATTTCTTTTGAGTTACAACTTTAATATATTTCTTCAACTGGGCACCTATTGTATGCCAGACACAGTGCTAGGCATTGAGAATTCAAAGGCACTTTTCCTTGCCCAGAAAATCCAGACTCGAGAGGAAGATAGTCATGTAAACTGGTAATTGCACAACAATGTATTGAGTTCTAGGCTATTATAGAAACACCAAGTAGGGCTCCAGACTCACATCCAATATGATTCCTGTTACATTGATAAGTGTATTCAATGACACTTATTTGAAAGCTTCTGAAATGAAATCTGAAGTTCACTCTTATAACAAGATCTTTGCTTTGCACCAGACTATCAACATCACTGCCAAAGACACTGTAATTAACTAGTAACATACAAGCTCAGTCAATATGAGGTAATAAGATAGAAGGGTATGAATTATGCAGCCCCAACAATCCAGCACCGTGATTAGCACATATCAGGCACACAGTCAGTAATCACCAGAGTTTTGGTTTTATGTTGCTTTGTTTTGTTTTACATGTTCGGTGTGGCTTGGGTTATTAAAGAGAAGGTAACGTTTTGTATTTTGATACAGACAGCGGTAGCCAACTCTTGATTGCTTCTCCCCTCCACACCCCCCACCCAATCCCAGCATCATGCTAAACACTGCTTTTATTTTATTTTTAATTGTAGATATTTAAGGTGTACTTCATAATATTTTGATACACATGTACATAGTGAAATGATTTGTGGTCAAGCAAATTAACATATCCATTTCCTCACATGGTCACCTCCTGTGTGTGGTAAGAGCACCTGATTGCTTTTAGATTGATTATCCCAGGAAATGCTTCCCAGTCTCTTAGTGTGTAACATCTTTGTGAATTTGCATGGACGGGCCTCCTATTTTTTGCTGGCCTTCCACCGAGACATCCCGTCTAGCCGCCCTCACCGTCAGCACCCCACCCTACACGGGATGCATCAGCCCCTCATTCTAGCCCACTTCTGTGGAAGGGGTAGGCTGTTAGCAGTGCATTGAATTCTTGTGGTCTCCTTGCTTTTGTTCATTTATGAACCATTTCTACTTTCCCTTAAATATTTACATCTAATTTATATCAATTTATGTTTTCAATGGCAGAAGCTATACCTGTTTTTCTAAATTACAGAAGTAAATATAATGACCGTAAAACTTTCAAAAAACAAAAGTGTGTGAAAAATGTTTCTCTTCTATTGTTCCTTCCCCTATAGGGCCACTGTTAAAAATGTAGATTTTTTATCCTTAAAGATTTACTGTATACATAGGTAATACAAGTTTCACATCCCTAATCTGAAAACTCAGAATTCAAAATGCTTCAAATTCTGAAACTTTTGAAGCATCGACATGATGTCTCAAGTAGAAAATTCCATACCTGACCTCATGTGATGGGTCACAGTCAAAACTTTGTTTCTCATACAAAATTATTAAAATATTGTATAAAATTACCTTCATACTATGTGTATAAGATGTATTTGAAACATAAATGAATCTGGTATTTGGGCTTGAGTCACACCCTCAAATCTCATTATGTATATGCAAGAATTCCAAAATCTGAAAAGAGCCAAAATTTGAAACACTTCTTGTCTCAAGCATTTCATATAAGGGATAGGGATACTCAACCTGTACTTTAAATATATGTGTGTGAGCATCCCTACATATATGTAGAGAGAACTATATGTACTGGAAATACATGTTAAATAATATAATAAATATTTTATACAAATATAACTTTAATTTTAAATAAATATGTTAATATATTTTTCCAAAAACATGTTTTTAAAAAAAATCATACATCATACATATCATACTGAAATTTACTTTTTCCTGTTAACAGTACGCCATGGACATCTCTCCAAAGCAGTACATTTAAATCTACCCCCTTTCTACAACTGAATAACCAGTATATCATTGTGTGCCTCATCAGAGTTTGCCCAAGACATCTGCTGTTGATAGTCATTTTTCTTGTTTCCAAGTTTTTGCTATTATACACCATGCTGCAATAAACAGCATCCTTCATATAGCTCTACATATTTGTATAGGAGCATTTCTTTTTGATAAATGCTGTAGGATGGAATTATCAAGTCAATTGATTTGGGTAGACCTGTGAAATTTTTGTTAGGGTTTCTGTCCTCTCACATCCTTGCCAGTTGATATAAGTTCCATATTTGTCTTCTCCAAATCTCATGTTGAAATTTGACCCCCAATGTTGGAGGTGGGGCCTAAAAGCAAGTGTTTGGGTCATGTGGGCAGATCCCTCCTGAACATCGTGGTGCCGTCCTCCTCCCTGACGTAATAAGTCAGTTCTTGCTGTCAGTTCCCATGAGAGCTGGTTGTTAAAAAGAGCCTGGCGCTTCCCTCTCCTCTCTCTTGCCTCCCGTCTCGCCAAGTGATCTGCACATGCCAGCTCTTCTTCACCTCCAGTCATGAGTGGAAGCTTCCTGAGGCCCTCAAGAGAAGCAGATGCTGGCGCCATGTTTCTTGTACAGTCTGTAGAACCATGAGCCAAATAAATATCCTCTTTCCTTTATATATTACCCAGTCTCAGGTATCCCTTTATAGCAACACCAGCAGTCTAAGACACCAGCTAATAATATTTAAAAATTTTTTGTCAATTGGGTAGGAGAAATTACCTCATTTATCTATAATTTGTAGTTTTTATCATTAACAAGGTATCATTTTGTAAATTACCTTTGCTCATTAAAGTTTTTTTCTGTTTATATTGCAAATATTTTTTCCCAGTGAATCAGTTTTCAACAATTTGTCATAAGATGGTTCCCCCTACTACATTCTATACATGGATTCTTTCTGTTCCACTGATCTTCGTCACTGGGTTCTAAACATTTTTGCAGCTCTACTTATTAAAAGATGTAGACATAAACTACCATTATAGATATTCCTAAATTATACACAAGTACCTCTGAAAAATTGTATTGTTGTAACTATAAAACATTTGAAAAGTAGACTTTTTAGAAAGCTTAAATTGAAAAACCAGAATCTCTAGTATCTTCTTCCACTATCTAGATGTGCAGTCTAGTGTACACTCCCACTTTGGAAAGCACAGGTTTATATTATCTAATCCTATGACAGCATTGTACTGTTTTAATATCTGTAGCTTTATAACATGTTTATAATATGTTATACTATGTCAGATAGGACATTCCTGTATTATTTTTTTCCTTTAATTTTGTCCTTGGTAAACTTCTTCAGTTATTCATCCAGATGAATGTTATTATCATCTCATCAAAGCTCCTGTCTCCACACCCCTACATTACAAAAGCTTCTATTGAATTATTTTATTCTGAACATGCCTCTTTGTTACCTCCCAGAGCTACAATGGCTTTGCTTCTCTCTGAGAAAGTTAGCACTTTGGGGAAAATTTCTTCTACTACCTGAATTATTGGGTCCCTCCCCCTACCTACCCCACCTCCCATAGTTTTTCTGGTTCATTTGTTAGTTGTGAATTTGTTTCTGCTTTTGTCTTTGCCTTTATTCTTTAAAAACTTCTTTAAGTGTTTGGATATCCTTGCATATCACTTCTCTTTTTCTAAGAGTAAGGCCCTACAAAGCTGATGAGATGTTTTTTGTGCATGAGTGGGACCCTTGAGCTTTCTATCTGCAAGTGGCAGAAATCCCTTCCGTGCTGCATAGCTTGTCCTGGCATGAACATGACTTTTCTCTCTCCCCCTTGTTCCTTCACCTCCACTAAGTGCACCCACTTGACTCAGAGGCCAGATTCACTCTGAAAAGGAAATGTCCAAGGAGCCCCTCCATCAAGAAAGCAGTATCTCCACCTTGGCCAGCCTGACATCCTATGCTGGTCCTGTCCAGCCGATCCCTACATGATCAGTATGCACATGTTCTTTGATCAGATCTTGTCCTATTTGTCTCCTCTCTCTCTTTCCTTCTTATAACAGGGGATTCCTAAGATGGTTTTCTTGTATTTTTAAATCTTGAGTTCTTAGACTTTAAACATTTCTTCTTCACATACTTCAGTCTTTCTCAACATCTTTTCCTGCCCTAGCACATTTGAAGGGCATTCAAGCACCCCTCAAGCCAGTGGCTGATTGGGACATTGATTCTAACAGGTGCACAGTGGGGAGGGGTGCAGGAGGAGGGAAAGAGACAAGTTCCCTTTAAAAGGCTTCCTGGTTTGTCTGCTTACACACACATATGCACACATGTTGGGGAGGTCCTTTCTCTGTTCTTTCTTCCTTATTTTGAAATCTTCTTGTTGGGTTTTCTATCCAACATTTGCTGCTGAGTCTTCCACAATAATTTTATTCAAACAACCTCAATTTTGCAAGGAAATGATGGAGCAGGAGGAGTGGTACACTGCAGTAATATATTGTTATAACATTTCAGACTCTGCCCTGACATTTTCACCAGTGCCCTGTCACCATCTTTTGAAATTGTATATACAGGCACACCTCTTTTTATTGAACTTCACTTCATTGCACTTTACAGATAATTGCACTTTTTACAAATTGAAGGTTTGTGGCAACCCTGCATTGAGCAAGTTTATCGGCATCATTTTTCCAACAGTGTATACTCACTTCGTGTCTCTGTGTCACATTTTGGTACTTCTCACAATGTTTCAAACTTTCATTATTATTATGTTTGTCATGGTGATCAGTGATCACCTTTGATGTTACTAGTGTAATTGTTTTGGAGTTTCATAAACAGCACTCATATAAGACGGCAAACTTAATTGATAAATGTTGTGTGTATTCTGACTGCTCAGTCAACCAACTGTTCCCCCAGATCTCTCCATCTTCTTGGGTATCCCTATTCCCTGAGACACAACAGTAATGAAATAAGGCCAATGAATGACCCTACAGTGGTCTCCCCAGTGTTCAAGTGAAAGAAAGTGCTGCACATCTCTTGCTTTAAATCAAAAACTAGAAATGATTAAGCTTAGTGAGGAAGGCATATCGAAAGCTGAGATAGGCTGAAAGCTAGGCCTCTTGTGCCAAATACCCAAGTTGTAAATGCAAAAGAAAAATTCTTGAAGGAAATTAAAAGTACACTCCAGTGAACATATGAATGATAAGAAAGTAAAACAGCCTTATTGCTGATATGGAGAAAATCTGAATGGTCTGAATAGAAGATCAAACCAGCCACAACATTCCTTTAAGCCAAAGCCTAGATCCAGAGCAAGGCCCTCAACTCTCTTCAATTGAAGTTGAAGCTGCAGAAGAAAAGTGTGAAGCTAGCAGAAGTTGGTTCATGAAGTTTAAGGAATGAAGCCTTCTCCCCATAATATAAAAGTGCAAAGCGAAACAGCAAGGGCTGATGAAGAAACTGCAGCAAGTTATCCAGAAGTTCTACCTAAGAACATTGAAAGAGGTGGCTACATTAAACAATAGACTGTTTTGTTTTGTTTTGAGATGGAGTCTCGCTGTTTCACCCAGGCTGGAGTGCAGTGGCATGATCTCGGCTCACTGCAACCTCCGACTCCCATGTTCAAGTGATTCTCCTGCCTCAGCCTCCCGTGTAGCTGGGGTTACAGTCAGGTGCCCCCGCTTCTGTCTAATTTTGTATTTTTAGTAGAGATGGGGTTTCACCATGTTGGCCAGGCTGGTCTTGAACTCCTGACCTCAAGTGATCCGCCCGCCTCGGCCTCCCAAAGTGCTAGGATTATAGGCAAGAGCCACCGTACCCGATCGGAAACAAAAGTTTTTTGATGTAGACCAAACAGCGTTATATTGGAAGAAAATGCCATCTAGGACCTTCATAGCTAGAGAAAGGAAGTCAGTACCTGGCTTCAAAGCTTCAAAGGACAGGCTGTCTCTGTTGTTAGGAGTTAATGCAGCTAGTGACTTTAAGTTGAAGTCAATGTCCACTTACCATTCAGGAAATTCTAGGATCCTTAAGAATTATGCTAAGTCTACTCTGCCTATGCTCTATAAATGCTATCAAACAGCAACAAAGCCTGAATGACAGCCTATTTATTTATAGCATGGTGTACTGAATATTTTAAGCCCACTCTTGAGACCTACTGCTAAGAAGAAAAAACATTCCTCAAAATGTTACTGTTCATGGACAATGCACCTGGTCACCCGAGGGCTCTGATGGAGATGTACAAGGAGATTATTGTTGTTTTCATGCCTGCTAACATAATGTCCATTCTGCAGCCCATGGATCAAGGGGTAATTTCAACTTTCAAGTCTTATTATTTAAGAAATACATTTTGTAAGGCTATACCTGCCTTACAGTCCTCCTGCCTGTCTGATGGATCTGGGCAAAGTAAATTGAAAACCTTCACTATTGTCAATGCCATTCAAAACATTCGTGATTCATGGAAGGAAGTCAATATATCAACATTAACAGGAGTTTGAAAGAAGTTGATTCCAATCCTCATGAGCGACTTTGAGGGGTTCAAGACTTCAGTGGAGGAATTAACTGCAGATATGGTGGAAATAGCAAGAGAATTAGAATCATAAGTGGAACCTGAAGATGTGAGTGAATTGCTGCCATCTCATGACAAAACTTGAATAGATGGGGAGTTGCTTCTTATGGATGTGCAAAGAACGTGGTTTCTTGAGATGGAAACTCCTGGTGAAGATGCTGTGAACATTGTTGAATTGACAAGAAAGGATTTAGAATATTACATAAATTTAGTTGATAAAGCAGTGACAGGGTTGGAGAGGATTGACTCCAATTTTGAAAGAAGTTCTACCGTGGGTAAAATGCTATCAAACAGTATCACAGGCTCCAGAGAAATTTTTCTTAAAAAAAAGAGTCAGTTGATGTGGCACACTTCATTGTTGTCTTCTTTTTTAAAATTGCCACAGCCACACCAACCTTCAGCAACCACCAACTTGATCAGTCAGCAGCCATCAACATAGAAGCAAGCCCCTCCACCAGCAACAAGATTACAACTCACTCAAGGCTCAGATGATTGTTAGCTTTTTTAGTAATAAAGTATGTTTAAATTATGTGCATATTTTAGACATAATTCTATTGCACACTTAATAGACTACAGTGTAGTGTAGCTATAACTTTTATATGCACTGGGAAACCAAGCAATTTGTGTGACACAATTTGCTTTATTACTATATTCACTTTATTTCTGTTATCTGAAATGAAACCCACATTATCTTTGAGGTATGCCTGTATTTTGTTCAGGAGGGAACTGAAGAAGACACTGTTATCCAGGATAAGCTGCAATTGTTTCTCCAGTTGTTCTTGACGGGGGAAAGAGTCTTTGAAGGGCATGTTTGAAATGAGGGTTTGGGATTCTATGAATTTTAGTTATACGTGTCCTCTCTGCTCTGCCTCCAGATAATAAGTATACAATCATGTCATCTGCAAACAGAGACAATTCGACTTCCTCTCTTCCTATTTGAATACTTTATTTCTTTCTCTTGCCTGATTGCCCTGGCCAGAGCTTCCAATACTATATTGAATAGGAGTGGTGAGAGAGGGCATCCCTGTCTTGTGCCAATTTTCAAAGGGAATGCTTCCAGGTTTTTGCTCATTCAGTATGATATTGGCTGTGGGTTTGTCATAAATAGTTTTTATTATTTTGAGATACGTTCCATCAGTACCTAGTTTATTGAGAGATTTTAGCATGAAGGGCTGTTGAATTTTATCGAAGGCCTTTTCTGCATCTATTGAGATAATGATGTGGTTTTTGTCATTGGTTCTGTTTACTGATTTACGTATGTTGAACCAGCCTTGCATCCCGGGGAGGAAGTTGCCTTGATCATGGTGGATAGGCTTTTTTATGTACTGCTGGATTCGGTTTGCTAGTATTTTATTGAGGATTTTCGCATCGATATTCATCAGGGATATTGATCTAAAATTGTCTTTCTTTGTTGTGTCTCTGCCAGGCATTGGTATCAGGATGGTGCTGGCCTCATAAAATGAGTTAGGGAGGGGTCCCTCTTTTTCTATTGTTTGGAATAGTTTCAGAAGGAATGGTACCAGCTCCTCCTTGTACCTCTGGTAGAATTCGGCTGTGAATCCGTCTGGTCCTGGACTTTTTTTGGTTAGTAGGCTATTAATTATTGCCTCAATTTCAGAATTTGTTATTGTTCTCTTCTTCCTGGTTTAGTCTTGGGAGGGTGTATGTGTCCAGGAATTTATCCATTTCTTCTAGGTTTTCTAGTTTATTTGCATAGAGGTGTTTATGGTATTCATTGATGGGAGTTTGTATTTCTGTGGGATTGGTGGTAATATCCCCTTTATCATTTTGTGTTATATCTATTTGATTCTTCTCTCTTTTCTTCTTGATTAGTCTGGCTAGTGGGCTATCTATTTTGTTGATCTTTTCAAAAAACCAGCTCCTGGATTCACTGATTTTTTGAAGGGTTTTTGTGTCTCTATCTTCTTCAGTTCTGCTCTGATCTTAGTTATTTCTTGTCTTGTGCTAGCTTTTGAATGTGTTTGCTCTTGCTTCTCTAGTTCTTTTAATTGTGATGTTAGAGTGTCAATTTTAGATCTTCCCTGCTTTCTCTTGTGGGCATTTAGTGCTATAAATTTTCCTCTAAACACTGCCTCCAGATAATAAAGAACTACTTAGAATAAGTGACTTCTTATAAAATGTCAGTGTTCAGTCTCTTCTTTTTTACAGTAATGAACTGGTATTTCCTGTATACATCTTTGGATTTATTCTGATTTCTTGTGAAAGAGAAAACAGGGAGCCCAAGTATTAACTGCAAGGAAAACCAGTTTTCATTAAATGGTGACCTAGATGAATTCCTAATATTGTATGCTTTATTCTTTGCAGAAAAGGGCTTATGGTTTGATTTTTTTCAAAAAATGCTGGCTACTTAGCCCTCCTTTGACATCAGTTTGGTTTGCCTTCATATGTTTGGAGTATGACATGCTATATTTGGCCTTTGGGCTTCTCAAGTTTAAAAACATGCACTTCATTATATCTGCAATGGATAGTTTGATAGAGTGATGAATATGCTGTTCCATTTTGCTGTTCTCTAAGATTACTGTGGAACCATGATTATTGAAGGAGAGGAAGCTCCAGTTGCCTACACATTGGATGATACCAAACCTGAAGGCAACTATGCCGCCATAATGGGGTAAGGCACAATTATGGTGTTGTGGTTGCTATTAGTGTTGACAAGGTAATCACATACTATTAACAAATGTGCCCCAAACTTTGTTAAGTGATGTGTTTTTACCCAGTGGCACTATTTTTCAAATTCAGCAGTATAAAAATTATTACTGGTTCTTTTCTAAATAATGTCTCCCAATGAATAAATATCTAGGTAGGAAGCAGAATACCAATAATATTTTTAAATTTTTGTGTTAATTTTCTATTAGTATTTAGTGTTGGGGGTAGAAACATTTTGGTGACCCATCTTTTGTTGAAGGCATGATAAAAAGACCTGACTTGGGGTGTTTTACTAAGAGACTTCTTTTTTTTTTTTTTTTTTTTTGAGACAGAGTCTCGCTCTGTCGCCCAGGCTGGAGTGCAGTGGCCGGATCTCAGCTCACTGCAAGCTCCGCCTCCCGGGTTTACGCCATTCTCCTGCCTCAGCCTCCGGAGTAGCTGGGACTACAGGCGCCCGCCACCTCGCCCGGCTAGTTTTTTGTATTTTTAGTAGAGATGGGGTTTCACCGTGTTAGCCAGGATGGTCTCCATCTCCTGACCTCGTGATCCGCCCGTCCCGGCCTCCCAAAGTGCTGGGATTACAGGCTTGAGCCACCGCGCCCGGCCTCTAAGAGACTTCTTATGGAGGCTGTGTGGGCATCCATGTTACTTAATTGGGATGCTGAGATTTCTGAGTCTCAGTAGAGAAGAGCCAAGACCAGCCTAGTCTTCAGCTTTCCAGGGAAGACCAGCACATGGGAAGGGAAGACCAGGATGTCCTGGCCCAGAGAGGTGGTGACCTGGAGTATCCAAAATTAAGATGAGCCCTAGGACATGTATGAGTTTATCTCAGAGAGAGCCAACGGTCAAAACAGGGAGATCAAAGCCAATTGTAAGTTGAAGGCAATCATGGAGCTAGAAATTGAGATGGAATCTAGAAGATTGGGTGCTAGGGAGACACCACGGTGGAGACAAAACCAAAGAGCAAGGACTGGATGAAATTGAAAAGGCTCAGACATAGCCTTAAGTGGGCATTTGAGGCCCAAGGATTATTCTTATTGACCACCAGCTGGGTGAGGGGAAGTGGGTCAGCCATAGTGTTATCCAAGGCAAAAATTATGGCCAGTTATCTACTTTTAGTCGCTTGACTCCTTGAAGTTAGAAAGTGCTCTTCAGTGTCAGAAATTTGGCATGTAAATCAAAAACTTTGAACGTAAGATAAGTTAATATATAGTTTGTTTCTTTTGGTAGACTTTTAACTGTGTAAACTGGGCACATGTGTAGCTACAAAAATGAGGCTAGGATGAAAGCAACCATTAATTTCTCCCCTTTTTCTTGTTTGTATGTCTTAGATTTATCCTGGCCCACAAAGCCAGAAAACTGGCACGTCTCACCAAAGAGGAAAGGTAACAAAAGAAGTGCTGCTTCTTTCGTTTCTTCCTTCCTTTCCCCCCACTCTGTCCCTCCCTCCCTTTTCTCCTTCTTTCATTCTTTTCTACCTACTTGCCTGCCTTTCATTTTTACTTAACTTTTTAACTTACAGACTGCCTAATTATGTGTGTATTGCCAATGCTACTTGTTTGTTATGTTAATTATAAGGGTCTTGTTGTAAAAGACATAGTGCTGATAACTTAAGAACCAAAGTTTTCAAATTAATATTTATTGAGTTTATTGTACGTAAGACACCATGCTAGGGGCTATGGAGAATATGAAAATGGATATAACCCAGGGACTGAAAATTTGCTTGGAAGGAGATAAACCAGGTAGAAAAATTACTGTGTTGTGGGGAAGTCTGCTCTACATAGTACATGAATGATGCATAACAATTACGGACTATAGGTACAAAGGGACTAATTTCTCTGGAGGTGGCACTTTCTTCTTGCAATTAGTGTTCACCACTGCCAATTATTTATTCCCACACCACTGCTAATAATCTATTTACCAGGAAAGAGCTCCTGAATTATATTATGATGCATGCTTTCCGATTCCATCAGGTTTCTCCTCCATGACCAATGTTACCTCTGCACATGGCCAGGGCTGTAGCGGTCTGCCTGGTCCTCTTCCCTAGAAATGTCCCCACTAGAATATAAGATCATTAAGGTAGGATGTTTTGTCTGATTGGCTCACTGCTGGGTTTCCAATGCCTGGAACAAATCTTTTCGCACTTTGCCTTTTGATCCTGTTCATGGCTTATTCATTTTATACTATAATAAAATTTTATCTTTTTATGTAGTTAACTTTATCCATTTTAAAACCATGGTTTCTGAATATCTATCATGCATAGAAAAGGCTTTCTCATTCCAAGATAATTTTTTTAGAAATCACCCATTCTTCCATTTGTTTTATGGTTTCACCTGTTAAATGTAAATCTTTGATTCTTCGGAAATATATTTTGGTGTAAGAAAATAATGTAAGCATCCAACTTTATTTCTTTCATGGGCAGCTGTTTGTCCCAGTGCCATTTCATTGAAAAATGTCTTTTCCCTGTGGGCTTAAAATGTCCACCTTTATGAATTCTAAATTTCCTTATATATTTGGTTCTACTTCTGTACTTATTTCTTTGCTGTTTCTAGCCATTCCTCTGCTTGCAGCAAGTTACTTCATTCGTATAAAAACAAAGAAAAAGACAGAAAGAGAGAGAAGGAAGAGAGGGAAGGAGAAGAACTTAGTCATTTTCATAAACATTTGTTTCATAAACATTTTGTTCATAAACAAAAGGGCTCCTGGATTTAAAATAATAAAATAATACCATAATTCAGGCAATGCATCACTTTACTTTCTTGAAGACTTACCAGCAATCCTGTGTGATTAATATTTGTGACCTCAAAGATTTAAGACACCTGAAATGGAACAAAATGCTTTGTTTTAAAAAATTAAAATGAAGTGTTGGAGTGAAATCAATGGCTCATGGAGTCTTTTTTATGAGGGGATAAATGCTTCTTTCCCACTTTTTCTTTCCTTCCCTTCTTTCCTTTATTTTCACTTTTGCCTCTTTTCATTCACAGGTTGAAGAAACTTTGTGAACTCTATGCCAAGGTTCTGGGTTCCCCAGAAGCTCTGGAGGTAAGGCTGCTTCCCAACCCTATACTAAGGGTGAGAGATCTTTCTTTGTCCCCAAGGGGCTAGCAGGGATAGGTTGATGCAAGTTGGGGTCCTGAAGTTAATGTTTTTCCCAATATATTTGGAGAGGCATCTACATAGGACTGGTCAATTTACAAGTGGTTCCAGAGAGTGTGGGTCCTGGCTGTGCTGGTGGCAGGTCAGGGACCTTGCAACATGCTATGGTTTAGGTGATGCTACATTGTCCCTGAATTCAGAGTTTCTTCTTGGAAGAGGGCATTGGGTCACTCTGCTTCCAGTTCTGTTAGGAGGGTAAAAGAGGGGAGCTTCTACTACCCATAGGAAGATCCTAGATCCCGGTAGCCAGGATGGGGATGAAAAGGGCTTTTTCCCCTCTTTGGTGATCTTATAAAAAGGGCAGAGTCTCACTCCTGTACATAAACCTATACCTACCCCATGCCCCACAGTTAAAAAATAAGATTACCTGCCCCCACTCCTGCATGGCCCCTTTTCTGCCTTGTTTTACCCTTGAACATGAGAGATGTAAAGAAGACAGGCTGGCTGTCTGTCTGCCAGTTGAGTTTTCTAGACACATTTGGAAGTAGCCTGAAAAAAATGGTGATCTTCAAATGAATCAAGTAGAACTCTAAGGTGGTTAAAGGTGGGATGGGGGCAGGGTAGGGGGCATTTGGTGACAGTCAGAGGGCCCAAAGTACTCATAACAATTACCCATAATCACCTCCCTCATCAATATTTAAAATGATGAATTGGCATTCTCATGACATTCATCAGACTGTTAAGTTTTTAATATTTTGACATAGACTATGCCACCTTTTGAAAGTGATTATTAAATCCAGTTATCTGTGAAGCATTTGAAGACAATGGAGACCAATGTACAAATGAGCAGTTAATGCATGAGAAAAGTCTAAGGAGGAGGCTGAGAATGTTTAACTTGTTAAGCCTCTTAAATCCAAATCTCTGTAGTATATACCATAATCTAGTTGAGCAGCTACATGACTTAGCCCTATTACTCTAACACTTACTTTGCTTAGCTTTGGAGTGATTTGCTTCCTCCTGGTCAAGTTGTTGTGTCTTTCAAATTTGTCATTTTTGTTCACTATTTTAAAGTAAAATTCTCTCACTCCCTCCTTGCCCCACCATTGCAGATCTTCTGTACTTGATACAGGCAAAACACATGCTCTTGATGTTTCTTGGAATTGTTTCTCAGCAAATAAACTAGAACAATTAGGGAAACAATATGAATGAGGAATATGCTTTGCTTTGCTTTTTTTTTTTTTTTTTGCTTTCATATACCATTTAGCAAGTTTAGATATAGGCGTAGCCTCCAGGCTCAAGGATATTGAGTAAAGTATCAAAACAAAAAATACAGTATATACTCACTAAAAAAAGCACTTAACATCTGTTAAAAATTATTAGTTTTCTGTTTAAAAATGCCATTCAATGGTAGAGGTTTGGAGAATAAAGAGTGTGGAGTTGATTAAAAAAAAAAAAAGCCATTCAAGAGATTTCACCCTGGTAGGTATTCAAGCTTTTTGAAGTTGCATTCTGAGACACTCCCAGGCTAAAGCAGTTTGTTAATTGAAGTTCCTCCAACAACTCGTGAGATGGGAGTTTGGGGAAGTTCAGTTGGAGAGGAAAGCGTTTGTCCTCATGTTTTGAAAAAGGCTGATCATTTTTCATTTGAGAAAGTCTCTTTTCCTAATAAGGGTGTGGATGATTAATTCCTGATGATAAAAATAAGTTGGTCCTGTTCTTGTTTGCTCTTGGCATGGAGAGGGCCACTTGTTTTATTTTTACTTTGGTGTCTATTTTGTGGAAGGAAGAAATTCCTGGGAACAAGACACAGTGAAAGATAAAGTCCACCCTTTCTTCTTATTGGTTGCAGACAGCCAGAGAAACTTGCTTAGGAGGTGGATGTAGCCATCAGGTGCTAGGAGGTGTAGCATGGTGATACCACAGAAGACCTGGAGCCACTTAACCCATCAGGCAGAACCTCATAATCATGCTTTGTAAATAGGATGCCTTACAAATGACTGTCCGAAGTCAGCTGTGTGATTGCAATTATTTTAAACAAAATATTTTTCAAAATCTCTCTTTAAAACAAACATTGTTTTCTTAAAACTTGCTACGTTGATTTTATCTTTTTGAAGGTAATGCTTAATGATAAAGCTTCTGTTTGGTTACTTTAAAGAAGCATTTGAGCTTTACAAAGTCTTGGCCAGTTTTGCCTGTTCGTGGCAAAAACAAGTTTTTCAGACCAATGGTCATTTACAAATACCACCATCAACAGAAGTGCTTGCCTGCCACAAAAATGTAAGTTTGTCTGTTCAGCTTCCCTCAAGAAAGCTCACCTCCACCAAAACATGAACCTGATAATCCTTTTTCTTCAACAGACATATTTTTCTGCCCTTTTTTCCTATCCAGCCACTCCAGTAAGCATAAATCCTTTTAAAAACTTTTCTTGAAACCATCAGGCACTAAAACTTTTTCATAGGTAAGACCAAGGTAAAAATGGAATTAGACTATTGCAATTTATGAACAATACTTAAGATATGAAGAAACCAAATGAAAAAAAAATTCTAAAATCTGAATTTCTTAGAAGCTTATTACCTATAACATTTACCTGCCCAAAGACATACCTTTTAAAACATCAGGATAATGCAACTCTATTTCTGAAATACATTGGTTTGACAATACAAAGCCTACTAAACTGTTCGATTTATTCTAGGTTAGATAGCTTTCTCTGTGTCTCCTTCAAGTTTTTGTCGCTCTGTCTTGCAGCCAGTGCATTATGAAGAAAAGAACTGGTGTGAGGAGCAGTACTCCGGGGGCTGCTACACAACTTACTTCCCCCCTGGGATCCTGACTCAATATGGAAGGTAGAGTAAAAGCGTGCTAAGCTGTGACTGAAATCCCCTGCACCTGAAACCAAACCCTAAATAGGTTCAGGTAGCTCTTCTCCCTTGTTTCTTATAAATACAAAAAAAAAAAAAAATCCCCCAATTTCCTTTGTATCTTATGAATGAAATTGTTTATCTTATGAATGAAATCATGTATCTTATGAATGAAATCATTATAATTATACATACATCTTGGTGCTGCTTTTCAATTTTAATTTTTCTGGAAGGGCAATTCCAATCAATATAACCATAGAAGGTTTCAGCATAAGAATAGCATTTTACCCCATTCTTCATGATGTGATTATTACACATTGCGTGCCTGTATCAAAACACAACATGTAATCCATAAATATATACACCTACTGTGTACCCGTAAAAATTAAAAATCAAAAAAGAGTAGCATTTTAGGAAGTCCAAGGGTTCACCCACAGTCTCAGAAGAAGTGTCCTTATACTGAGTTAGGACTCAGTAAAACTTCCTCAAATGCCACGTACAACTGCCAACATGGGGACAAAATTATAAAAACAAAATGAGTTCTAGACTGGGCATGAAGAGACTTTAGTCCCAGCTCTGATTCTACCAATAACCAACTTTGTCACGCCAAACAGGTCACTTCTCCTTTCTGAACCTCACTTTCTTAGCAAGTGAATGGGAAAGGACAAAATGATGTACAGTGAGCAATAATCAGTATGCTCAAGAAAGTTTGAATTTTTTTTTATTTTTTTATCCCAATCCTTAGATGCTGGGAAGTGTGAGTTATTTTTTGACATCCTTATTGAGACATAATTCACATACCATACAATTCACCTATTCAAAACGGTGCACAGTTCAATGGCTTTTAGCATTCACAGTATTATACATACAAGTATGTTGTTTAATTTATTTGATGACAATAAATGAACTAATAATATAGCAGTGATTTTTATGACAATCATAATATTACTAAACCAAGCAATAATTTAATGCCAAAAGCTTAATCTAAACAGAATGAGAAATGTAAACTAGTGAGTCAAAGACTGTTGAAAGTATGCAGCAAACAGAGGGGGTAAGTGGAAATGGCTAATCAATCTGTCCATGAAAACTGGTCAAATAAGGATTAAAACCTGCTTATCAGAAGATACATAATAACTTTGGTTAGCACTTTCTTTACCTGCTTGAAGATGGCAAAATATTATCCAAGAGAACATTCTGGGGCCAAAGGGCAGCACCTGATAAGCTGCTGGGTCTTTAAGTTAATTTTTAGATACGTTGACTGTATTAGTCCGTTTTCACGCTGCCGATAAAGACATACCTGAGATGGGCAATTTACAAAAGAAAGAGGTTTATTGGACTTACAGTTCCTCATGCTGCTGATAAAGATATACCCAAAACTGGGCAATTTACAAAAGAAAGAGGTTTATTGGACTTACAGTTCCACACGGCTGGGGAAGCTTCACAATCATGGCGAAAGGCAAGGAAGAGCAAGTCACATCTTACGTCGATGGCAGCAGGCAAAGAGAGAGCTTGTGCAAAGAAACTCCCATTTTTAAAACCATCAGATCTTGTGAGATCCGTTCATTATCACGAGAATAGCACAGGAAAGACCCGCGCCCATGATTCACTCATCCCCCAACGGGTCCCTCCCACAACACGTGGGAATTATGGGAGCTACAATATGAGATTTGGGTGGGGACACAGAGCCAAACCGTATCACTGAGTGTAGAATATGTCAATGGTATTTGTTTCAGTCTGCGTTTATTGGCTAAGTGCCAACCATTTGCCAAGCACTGTGCTGAAAACTTCAATACCAAGGACAGCCTCCCTGCTGAGAAGGAGCTGACAGTGTTGAAGGCTAGGGTGGGGATGGGGAGAGGACATGACATCAAAAATTGACTCTACAGTACTGACATATGTCCCTGGGAGGGAATAAGGATAAAAGAGGGCACTACTGTATCACCACTCAGAATGTTACCACTGAGGTAAATGCTGTAATACAGGGGCATAGAGATACCACTGGGAAACACTGAGGCACAGGCTAGCCTTACTTAGAGAAATCTGAGAAGGCTTCATAATGCACATACCACCTGAGGGTTGTAGGAGGCAGAGAAAGGCTATTGGGGATGCAGTCTATGCAGATGGAATGGTATGAGGAAAACGCTAGGATCCCACAGGTTTCTGGAAGATCTGGGGAAGAACTTTGCATGGATGGTGTATTAGGCCATTCTTGCATTGCTTGAAATAAATACCTGAGTCTGGGGAACTTATAAAGAAAAAAGGTTTAATTAGCTCACAGTTCTGCAGGCTATACAAGCATGGTGCTGGCATCTGCTCAGCTTCTGGTGAAGCCTCAGGGAGCTCACAATCATGGCAGAAGGCAAAGTGAGAACAGGCAAGTCACACGGCGAAAGCAGGAACAAGCAAGTGTGGTGAGGAGAGGTGCCATACACTCTTATGTGACCAGATCTTGCGAGAACTCACTATCATGAAGAAGCCACCAAGCCATGAGGGATCCGCCCCCATGATCCAAACACCTCCCACCAGGCCCCACCTCAAGCATTGGGAATTACAATTCTACACGAGATTTGAGCAGGGACAAATATCAAAATTATGTCAGATGGGCTATGGGTGATGTTAGGGACAGAATGGAGAATCAGACCAAAGAGGGAGGAAGGACCCTTTGCCCTATATGACGCATTCAGGAATACAAAACTTGATATTTCAACAGAGAACAGCTATCACTGCATTACTTTTGTTTTTGGCTTTGTTTTAAATCAGAAGTGTGATATGATTCGATTTCTGACTACAGAGTGGTGAGTTTTATGCTCAATTTCATGAAGAGTGTCAGGAAAATACCTTTTGGTTTGGGGAGCAAAGAGGACACTTACCTAAACTGGCCTGATCCTGACCATGTGAGAGAAGCAAGATAAATCCCATCGTATCTGGCATTGGTGGTGATACAGTAATGCCTTCTTTTATCTTTATTCCTTCCCAGGGGTATATGTAAGGCTTCCTATAACTACCTTCAATTCGTAGGGTAGACTCTAAGGCACAACTTAGCTTAACATAACTCCCAGCTTGAACAGAGACTACCTGCCCAATTTCTCTTGACTCTTCAGGTCCATGGCATTTAAGATATTGCAATAAGTTTTATATTCAGAGCCCTGGAAGTTCACAGTACATGTTCTAAAGGAAGAGAGAAGACAGAATTAACAGTACAACTTGGTAAAGAACTAAATGTACATTTCTCAAGAAATTTTTCTTCTGGATAGAGTGAAAAAATGATTGTCGTGATTATGCAGTAAAACTCATAAGCCACAAGAAATATACATGGAGTTCTACTTTTTGATGTCCTATAATCTTTTGTAAATATATACTGTCTATTCACGCACCTGCAAAAGAAGGGGCAGGTGTTTTTCTTACTTGGTTGTTGGATATTTTTTTCCCCTAAAGGAACGTAATTTCCAAATGACAAGTGGAGGGAAACTATCTCTTTGTTTAAAATTAATTGTTGGTTTTTACATTTTCTGATTGATAGTATGATTAGTTCTCTAAGCCTTTGTTCTTTCTTCTAATATTTCATTCTTACAGTCTAGCCAGGCCTCCCAGAGGTCTCCAACTGGGGTTAGTTTTCTTCATTGGAAAAAAAAGTAAACATGCAGTGAAAAATGGCATTGTTTAATCAACATGGGGAAAGTCAATCCACCTTATCTTGCAGGAAGTGTTCCTTCCTGAATACCCTTAGACGCTCTATAATTACAGATTTATTTCATATGTTGTCATCAATATACTAATACAGATGTTCCTCAAAATATGATGTGGTTATATCCCAATAAATCCACCACAAATTGAAAACATTTTAAGTGGAAAATGCACTGAATACACCTAACCTACCAAATATCATAGTTTAGCCTAGCTACCTTAAACGTGCTCAGAACACTTATATTAGCCTACAGTTGGACAAAATAATCTAACAGAAAGCATATTTTATAATAGAGGGTTGGATATCTGAGTTTTAAATATGGTATTGAAAGTGACAGACAGAATGGTTATATGGGTACTTGAAGTATGGTTTCTACTGAATGTGTATTGCTTTAACACCATCATAAAGTTAAAAATTATAAGTCGGAGACCATCTGTATTCTATATAATATCTCTCCTTGTATTTTCTTCTCCTCTTTTTGATGACTGCAGTCAGAGCAGGTGAAAGAAAACCCACCAATGCAAGCCAGCTCTTTTGGTTTTCTAATAAAAGGCCCAGTGGTGTACAGTGTTGACTAAGATGGAGCATGGGTGCTAGCTCTTGACATTGCTTATCAGATATAAGAGAATCCTGAGACAGAATGAATAATGGCATGTTGATGGTGCTTTCCTTATGGTATTTTTGTCAGAGCAACAATGAACTGCCCCTCTTACAGGCCATGTGCTAGGACATTTCAGTCCCTCATATAGCATGTGGGCACTCTACTAGTTATTAAATATTATAGGGTGATGATACACCAGGCAAAGAATATAAAATGAAAACAGAGACTTTGACATTTGGTAGACATGGTTCAAATCCTGGCTTAGCTATTTTCTAGGAGTGTGGCTCTTGGCATATCACTGAACATTTCTCCAAGCCTCAGTTTCCTCATGTGTAAAATTAGATAATGATAATTTTAATTGATAATAGTAGCTACATCACAGAGTTCTTTAAAAGACTGAAGAAGTAATGCAGTAGAGAGAGGAAGTGTAACTAAGTGATTAAGACTGTAGGTTCCAGAGTCAGATTGCTTGTGTTCAAATACCAACTCTGCCACTTGCTAGCTGTGACCGAGAGCAAATTACTTTGTCTTTGTTGCTGGTTAGGTTCCAGGAAGCAGACCCTGAAACAACGGTTAGCAGACAGGATATATATTAAGGCATGCCCTTAGGATTGGCAGCTGTGGAAGGGAGAAGGAAGCAGGAGTGGGCATAGGGAGAACTTGGGCTGCAATGCAGTTCCAGAGAAGGCCTCAGCTGACCCCAGAGGGAGTTCCAGAACTAGAATGGCCCTTCAGAGTGGGTGGTCTCAAGTTGGAACTTGGGAATCAGGTATTTACAGCCTATGGTGATCAGTCACTGGATGCAACTGCTGCTGGAAGGAGGCATGACCTAGGTGACATAGTTTTTTTTAGCAGAGGCAATCTCCAAAGAGGGCTGACATCAGTAGGCCCTCTTCTGGCAGCACTCCCAGCAGCTGGGAATAAGTCTTTCATTCTTGAAGGGGGCCTGCGTGGTTCATCACAATGTCCACCACAGTCTACCTCCATATTCTCATCTGCAAAATGGGGATAATAATAGTACCGACCTCACCAGTACAGGCAAGCGTTCAAGGAATAGTAGTCATGGAGCCATAGTCAGACTCTCAGATTTGTTAAATTTTACTGATGGAAAGGGTCTTAGAAATCAGTGGACCGTTCGCTTTAAGAGGCAAGGAAGCCAGAGCACAGTGAGAGGAAGTGATTTGCCAAGTTCACTAGTGGAATAACCACAGAGCCAGTGAGCCATAAAGGGAGCCATGTGACTGGGCTTATACAGTCCCTCACTTCATGTTGGTGAAGCAAATACATAATTTATGTCCATTAAATGTCAGCTCCTTCACCTGCAACTCTTGGTGCAGGAATGAACTTTGGCTTTTATTCCATTTTGTTTGTGACAAGGACCATGCAAGAGCTGGAGGAACCACATAAACATTATTCCAAAATTGCCAATGTCCTTCTTCATTGTTTAGAATCTGAGGAAGCTGACCAGCGTTGGTCTTTATGGGAAAACTTTTCTCTGACTCTCTGAGACTGACCACTTTTGCCTCTTTGCTTTTATTCCAAGGGTTCTACGCCAGCCAGTGGACAGGATTTACTTTGCAGGCACCGAGACTGCCACACACTGGAGCGGCTACATGGAGGGGGCTGTAGAGGCCGGGGAGAGAGCAGCCCGAGAGGTAGGGTCCGGCGTCACAGATTATGGGGAAGGACGCAACTCATGGTCCGGACATGTAGGTCAAAGATATCTGAGAGCCTGGAGACCAACTCTCAAATAACCCCTATCTTTAGACCCATAAAGTACCATTTTAACTATTGTCTCAGGTGAAGTGAATACCTTAGCTCGAAGTAATAATGAAAATACCTAACGTGTCACCCAAGGTAAAAAGAACCCATCGGGCAAATGATCAACCTGACTATACTTGAAAGATAACCTAGGTCTGATATTCTAGAACCAAACGTGCTTCTATTAGGACTCAAAATTCAATTCATTTCACAGGAAAGATTTTCTGACAGTTCCTCTGATCTCATCCCTCTCTGAGGTGTGTTCACAACTATTAAAATTTATGGTAAGCCTAATGATTGGAACCTCTTACACCACAGGAGAAAGACTTTTGGTGCCTCTTAAAGGTTGAATGGAGTGTTCTGGCCTTTACCTTGGTGTTTTTGGTGTTTTTGACGGATATCTCAAGAGACAGTTACTTAGTTCTTTATTTAGGGAGCAGATTAGAAGAAAGATGGTGTCACTTTTGCTATTTGCCAATGTGTTCTTTTGTTTCAGATCCTGCATGCCATGGGGAAGATTCCAGAGGATGAAGTCTGGCAGTCAGAACCAGAGTCTGTGGTAGGCTGTTTTATTTCATGAAATTAGATGTCTTTTCTCCAAAACCCATCATTTGCAAGAAGAGCACACTTGTATACATTCACATACCTTTTCCTAAGTGAGTCAACTAAGTGATTTACCTAATTGATTTCAACACGAATGTTTAAATAAGTATCATGGGTTAGGGCAGAGGTGAGAGATTTAGATGAACTTTGATAAATTTGTAGCTGCCACATTCATTACAGATTATTAGGAAAAAATATTTTTTGATGAGGAGGGAGACATTTCTCAGAGACTTCTAAAAATAATAACTCAATAAATGCCAGTCGAATAAATATCTAGCCTGGTGATTCTCAACAAGAGGTAGGAAAAGAAAGGAAAGTGTGTTAGCATCTCCCGTCCAGGGACAAACAGAGGGAATGAAATGGAGAATATTTATATTAAAATTTTGTTTTTAATATACTCATAAGTTTTGTAAAAAAATCCTAGGAAGTTTTCCTGGCTGGAAGGAGGGATGTATAGAGGTTAGAGTGAAAACACACTTTAGAGGACAAGGTCACAAAGTTCAGAATTATTGCTCTATCCTTTTAAGTGTGAAGTCAAAGAGAATAGGCCTGCCACTCCAAAGTCATTCTCTTGGTGCTTCTGCCAGGGATGGGATTGTGGGCTGTGAGGACCACTGATTCATTTACTAACAAGTGTTTATGGCACACGTGTTCTGCATCAGCCATTGTGGCAAAGGCACAGCAGCATTTTTGTGGAGCTCAACATCTGGTGGAGAATGCAGATGATAACCAAAAAGTACAGAATAGTGAAGAAGACATGCTGAGAAAAAAATGCAAAAGGAAAACGTCATCCTAGGCTGGGGGCTCAGGAAAGAAAGCCTCCCTGAGGAAGTGAAGGGTCCAGTGAGGAAGACAGAGTAAACAGTATAAGCAGAGGGAACATCGTGTTTAATGGTCTAGAGGTTGGCAAGAATGGGTCATGTTCAGAGAGCTGGAGGAAGTACAGACTTTCTGGAATAAAGTGCACAAGCCCTGTACTAATATCCAATGTTTTCTGAACCCAGGACGTCCCTGCACAGCCCATCACCATGACCTTCTTGGAGAGATATTTGCCCTCCGTGCCAGGCCTGCTCAGGCTGATTGGATTGACCACCATCTTTTCAGCAACGGCTCTTGGCTTCCTGGCCCACAAAAGGGGGCTACTTATGCGAGTCTAAAGAGAGAGGGTGTCTGTAATCACACTGTCTTCTTACTGTATTTGGAGTATGGGTTTGGGGAAAGAGTTGCAGTAAAGTTCCATGAAGACAAATAATGTGGAGTGAGGCAGGGAGCGTGAAGTAAGTCCAACTCTGACTGTAAAATGCATGGTATCTCTTTCTCCATTGTGGCCGCTGCTTAGTGTCCCTTACCTGGCTTAGCGTTCTGTTTCAACAGTTTCCAAGTTTATTGCCCTCAGAATCTTTAGAATAGTTAAATTGGCTTGTTCAAGGTTCTTGCTGCCCCACAACACACCTTGCCCATGCACAAGCAATGAGTTTTTTCCTACCACTGTGACTTTGTGCTTGTTCTTCCTCTTACCTGTAATAGCCTCACCTTCCCAAGTTCTTTGCATTTGTCCTTAGAATACTGTATTGTTACAGCTGAAAGACATCAAAGACCATTTAGTCCTCACCTGTTTTAGAGTTGAGCAAACTGAAGCCGACAGAGGTGGAACTTAATTACCTAAGAGCCACAATAAGCCACTATTATCTCGGGGACTAGAACACAAATCCAACGCCTTTCCCACCTCCCTGGATGTATTCCCCAATTATCCTCCTTCACTCCCTGTTATTGCCACTGATGGTGTCCCCTTGTGTGGATTTACTCTGTGCTAAGTTGTCTTACACTACTCAAATGCTACTCAGTATATAGCCTTAAGTCTTACTGTTTTGTGCAGTGTCCCCAGCTGATTTTAGCTTTTTGGATGGTAGAAATTTTATCTCTTCTTCCTTTTGTATCCTCCATTGCATCTTCATACAAAGAACAGTACACATTTGGGTAATTAAAAATAAAAGTTGATTGACCATATCTGCTGTCCTTTCTTTTTGGATAATGACTTTCAAGCTTTGAATAGATCAAATCAAGATCCAGTATTAGGTATATAATTGTGACTTTAAAGCAGTTAGTCAAAATTTCCTTGAAGCCTGGATGATGCATGCATTTTGATTGCATGATCTATCATGGTGGCATATGTGTGAGCATGTTGAAAATGATTTATAATGATATGGTAAGAATGCGAAAAGACACAGTACCTTGCCTTCACTACCCCAAAAAATACCTGTCAAAATAAATGACATATTAATAAGCAAGATGCTTAAACGATTAAGCTAATTATAAAATTTCAGTTGACATTTCATATTCCTTCTTGGTGCAAAGCTTTTTACTAGGTACACTCATTAATTTGAAACTGCAGTTTCACAGTCCATTAAATTTTATTTGGACTATTTTTTAAACGATATCATCATCTCAAAGCACTCATACCTCTCGACTCCCACTGTCAGCTTTCATCGGGATGTCTTTTAAATCCATAAATGGTCATTCTTATACTCTCGTTTAAAAAATGAAGCTTATTCTCAGCATAAGTGAAATTGAAGAAATCTCCCAAGATTAATTAATAATAGTATGCAGTTTCGGATTTTACAGTGGCATTAACATGTATGAATTTATGGGAAATTTAGGGACTGTCTTACTCTATTTTGTGTTACTATAACAAAATATCACAGACTGAGTAATTTATAGTGAACAGAAATTTATTGACTCATGATTGTGGAGGCTGGGAAGCCCAAGATCGAGGAACTGGCATTTTGCGAGGGCCTTTTTGCCGTGTGGCAGAAGGCATCACTTGGGTGAGAGAGAGCAAGAGAGGGCTAAACTCATCCTTTTATAAGGAATCCACTCCTGTGATAACAAACCCACTGCCACGATAAGAGTATTAACCCATTTATGAAAGTGGTGCCTTCATGACCCAAACATCTTTCATTATTAGGTCTCATCAAAACCACTGCACTGGGGATCAAAGTTCCAACACATGAAGTTTGGGGGATACATTCAATCCATAGCAGAGACTAAATGGGAAAATTAAAGAACCCACCAAGATTTTCTTTGTAACCATGTTTTTAAATCTCTCTAAAAATGTACATGGCAAGGGGTGTCTTGAGCATCTTCTCCAAAAAAGTCTCCCTAAAAGTTGATCACATTGTTAGCTCTAATGCATCTGCTAAGAAAGAGTCAAGGGCTGGCCACAGTGGCTCACACCTGTAATCCTAGCACTTTGGGAGGCTGAGGCAGGCAGATCGTTTGAGCTCAGGAGACCAGCCTAGGCAACATGGTGAAATCCCATCTCTAGAAAAAAATGCAAAAATTAACCAGGCATGGTGGTATGTGCCTGTAGTCCCAGCTACTGGGGAGGCTGAGGCAGGAAATTGAACCTGGGAGGCGGGGGTTGCAGTGAACTGAGATCACACTCCAGCCTGGGTGACAGAGTGAGACTGAGTCAAAAAAAAAGAATCGCCTTCTCCAAAAATGTCCTAGATCACTCATTCTCCAGCTGAGTGAGGTGTCCCTTTTCTTTGCTTTCCCAATGTCACATACGTTGACCTCTTGTTCTGTGCTGACCACATGATATTGCAATTGTGTCATCTTGTTAAGTTACATGATTTGACTGAGGTGTCAAGTTACGTTAAATATCAGTTACCAAGGTGAGTCCTGAGATAGACAAAAATAGAAAACTTCAAAGGAAATATATTAAAAAAAAGTTTTTTTTTTTTTTCTGTTGTAACCCCTCACCAGTTCTGAGAATATAAAAGTAGTGGAGAGGGTTTTCGAAGGGGCAGATCTGTAAAGAGATCTCTTTAGAGAGAGCTGCCATTCTCTGGGTCCAACACAGCACAAAAGGGAGGGATGGGGACGCTGCCTTCTCACTCCGAGTCTAGCGAGAGGAGCATCAAGAAAACCCCTTTGAGAGCTTGACACACCTCTGAAGAATCAAAGCCCTAAATTCTGCTCAAGATAGTTTTGACCAGAGAGTTAGGGGCTGCCACAGCGACTGCCAGAAAATATATGCTAAGCAGGGATTAAAATTGTCTACCCAAAGGAGAGGCACTGCCTGTTTTGTGGCAGTCAAAGTTACAGCCAGAGGGAGAGTCTCTGAAGAAAAAACATCCAAAAGTGTCCTCACAAGAAAGAGTTAGTTCTCATAACAGCTAGCCTTGGATCATATAAAACTATCTTATAAGAAGACCAGTCAAGTAGGAGTGTTCAGTAAACCACTTTCCCTCATTTCTTTCCACACCCAACCCATAAAGTCCCAGAATCCACAGTTTAAGCTAAGCAAGGAAGGAGTACAGAAGGAAAGGAAAAGCTTACCACATGCCCCCTGCAAGACTGCACAGCTGTCCCTGAAGCTGGTCTTAACTGGAAGAGGGGAGAAGACTGAGCTCTAAATCAAGTTCAGAGACTTGATCATTCCACAGTATTGGACATCCAAATTACTGAATTGAGACTGTGGTTTGTGACTCAAGGAAGTCATAGGATTGTCTCTTATTTAAGAGGAATTGATGATAGAGTCATAGACCTGCCAGGGTTTTCAAATATAAGAAATGGAGAAACTTCTCTCACTGAGCAGGTCTAAATGAACAGTGGAAGACAAAAAATAAAGTGATTTATTTACATCCCATTCAATACACTGGTATTATTATCATCTATTCTTGAAAGCAGAGATGGTTTTCTATTCATCTTTTCATCCTCCATATCTCCTGTGGTGCCTAAGCCATCATAATGTCTAAAAAATAATAGATGAATGGATTCTTGTAATTTTTATTTTAATTCTGAATTGACAATCCTGTTATACTTACTCAGCAAACAGAACACCCCTATGCTGTTTTGTAGAAAGCCAACTTAAAATTTTTGTCATATTCATTTTGAAGCGTCAATTGTCTTCTTTACTATATTTCAGTTGAGATAGCACTAACTGGTTGGATACAGTTTCCTTCTTGGGTAGACTGATGGATCTAAAGCTATGCTTCTCAACTGTGAGTGTATAACAAAATGATGGAGACTTTGGAAAGACCTCTTGTACCTAACTAAACACATGAAGAATTGAATATAGCAGGCTGGTAGGTGGTGAGTGTCTTCACAGACCTTCTCTGTGAAGGTCATAACCAAGCGCTAAGAATTACTGGTTCAAAGATGCAGTAAAGCTTGGAGATCTGGCATTGAGCTTTTTTCACAAGACTACTGCTCAGCCTCCATTCTCTTTCACTTACTGAGCTATATTGGAGTAAAAAAATATATGCTAATAACATACTTAGAATAAAAGCAAACAGTGTTGCTCCCTAAAAGTTAAGCATCTAGGCCGGGTGCGGTGGCTCACCCTTGTAATCCTAGCACTTTGGGAGGCCGAGGTAAGCAGATCACTTGAGGCCAGGAGTTCAAGACCAGCCTGGGCAACATGATGAAACCCCGTCTCTGCTAAAAATACAAAAATTAGCCAGGTGTGGTGGTGCATGCCTATAGTCCCAGCTACTTGGGAAGTTAAGGCAAGAGAATTACCTGGGAGGTGGAGGTTGCAGTTAGCTGAGATCGTGCCACCACACTCCAATCTGGGCAACAGAGCAAGACTCCATCTCAAAAACAATTAAATTAAATTAAATTAAAAGTTAAGCATCAATTTAACAAGTAAAGAGTGATACATGTTTCCTAGATCATAAGAACTACTTGATTAAAGAAAGACTATCTTGATTGGAAGGCATGGTTGTCTTGAACTGGGTAACCCCCACAAGTAGAGCCTCAAACAAGGGCTTTTATGGAGACCATTCACTCTGGAAAGTGATCCCAGGGAGTAGAACTGTGAAACAAGGAAGGTGGGAGAACCAATCCAAGGGTGTGTTATTGAGCTGGTCACTGCTGTGGGATACAGGGACTCAGTCCTTCTGGGGACCCTTTGAGGAGTCTTGCACAATGTACCCTAGAATAATTAAAGTGTTCCCTGGAATGTTAACTCCCTTGAACTTCCAGGTTTGCCCATGAATTGGAATAGCCACTGGGGAAGGTGCTGATGTCAACTTGCACATCTGGTTGCTGTGTCAATGGCTAGAATAAAAAGATGGGCTGAGAGGATACAGTGGTGCTTAAGAGGTGTGATGTGTAGGAATCAATATACAACTTAAAAGAATTTTATTGAAAGAAGCACGGTATTTCATTTGTTTATTTTTTCTTTAAATTTTTTTTCTTTGTCCAAGGGAGAGACATGTTGAATCTTAGAAAAACAACCTGTTTACATGACAGTCTCATGGATATTTTAGTTATAAAGAGAACATCTCAATTTGGGATCTTTAAGGCTTTACAGCTGGGATAAATCCCATCTATCAGTAAGGTCTCATGCCAGAAAGATGTCTAGGAAACATTGAATGTTCGCCATGCCTGTGGTTCCCTTTTTAAAAGTTGGTCAGAAGTGAATGTTTGCAGAAATGTCACCTGGTTTTTTGACCCTACTAACTGGCCACAGCTGATTGGACTAGGATTGATTCCTGAGTCAAAGCACTCTATAGGTGTCCAGTGGTCCATAAGTTGACCTGGCTGAAAGCCTTTCTATGACAGTGGTGAAGACAACGTTGATACAAGGAGAGAGCAGGTTAAGTCACAGGGAATGGGAGAATGAAGCCGAAATCTGAGTGGCTGCTGTGCCATGTGACCTATGGTGGCATCTCCATAGTAATGACCAATGCTCTGGGACATCATGAGATTTGAATGAACCACAGTGGAGCTAATCTCCTCTACTTGCTGACTGCCCCTAGTTTTCCTATGGAAACAGAGTATACCTAACAGAGACATCTTTTCTCTGCTAACAGTCACCTGCCCTCCCGCCTGCTTCCTTTCAAACGTTAACTCTGCTTGTCCCCAGTTACTAGTCCTCTGTCATTGCATACCCTTTAGGATCTTGTCTCCTGGCCAATATGTTAGGATCACTTTACTTCCTTCTTAGCCTTGGCCTCAAACTAAGAAGGACAGGTCTTATACGAAAGCAATGGTAGTTTTCTTACCCACTCCTCGTTTCAATAATGGAGTAAATCTTACAACCAAATAGAATAATCTAGAATGTTCTGGACTCTAGGAGAATGTGTAGAGTTTGTGGAAAAGGGTTCCTCGCTCTTAAAAACAGACACGTGAGAAAACAGATGCATTCTATCTTCCTTAAGATGTTACAAGTATCTGGATGTGACATTTATAATTGCTACAGCCATCTAATTTTTAGGCCAAGGATGAGGTCCATACACAGAGAAGGTTAAGGCCAAAAAAGTTACAAAGAAATCAGACATCAGCCCTGATACACCCTTCTCCCAGCCTATCCAATTTTAGCAAGTCTGGTCATATGAGAAATAAATTCAACCATTTTGAATACAGGCTTTCTGTTACAGTACAGAACATCCTAAAAGATCCGCCTCACTTGACACAATTTTAAGACTTTCTTATAAGATTGCCTTTGGATAACAATAATGCTTATTATTAATTATATTATTATAACAACAGTTACTTTTATTAAATATTAATTACAAAATGCTGTACATCATCTTATTTTATTCTGATTCCACTCCCATCATAGGGAAAATCCACCCTGTGAGACACTTAGTGATGTGGAAAGTAGGCTTCTGTGTGGTAAGAGTGAAAGCAGTAGACTATCTAGGAGGCCTGGAAAGTTAGTTGTCCAGGCCAGAGACTCTGGTGGCTTGGTCTAGAGTAACACAGATACAGATCCGTGGAGATCCATGAAGATCCGAGTGGAGGTGTTGAGTAGGCTTTTGGCTATGTACATTAGAGTTCCAGGGAGAGGTTGGGGCTGGTGATATAATTTGGGAAGCTGTGGGATTGAGTGTAAACAGAGCAATATTTGAAGATGAGTCCTGAGACACCCAACCATTAAATGTGAAATGTTCAGTATCTATTTACTCAATTACAAACAGCTGTGGTCCCCAAAAGACATATATATCTAAGAGCTCTGACAAATTATGTACTCAGATTGCAGCGATTTCACTGTAATCATTCATTATAATCTCCACTATTGCAGCTTTTCAGCGATTATAGTAAGCTGAAGTAAAAAAGTGAGTAATAATTGTTTTAAAATCTTTTAAAAACATTTCTGTTATATATTTCTGGGGTTTGGACACCTGGTTAAACAACCTGCTACTGTATTTATGTATTTGCTTATTGTCTGCTACTTCCCAGAGAATTTGAGACAACATCCAGCAACACATTTAAATACCAAGTTAACAAAACAAAACACAAGGAGATGGTGTGTGAGCAGTAAGTGGATGAGGAGAAGGTGGTCACGCAGGTGGGCACAGGGAAGGCCGACTGCTGTCTAGGTAGGGAATCTGAGGGACTCCAGCAAAGACCCATTGACCAAGACCTGAAAATGTTTTTGTTTCATTTTATCACACTGTCTGAAATGTCACTTCAGAAATCCTCTTAGACTGGGGTCTATCAAAATGCACCTTTGGCCCACCAAATGGATTCCTGGCACATCTCACTTTAGTGTTAATAAGCTTTATCAAATTGTGGTCAACTCAGGAAAAAGGTCAACTCAGGGAAAAAGTCTACTCCAAAGATGAAATTCTGGGCAACACCAGCACAAGGTGACTTCAGGATGTTGGAAGACTCAATGATTCTCCCTTCCCTATCACCCTCTGAACTCTTCTTTCTGTTGGCCTCCTTAATGTCAGCTCTTCCTCATGTTTCTCCATGATTTCCTCTGGAGAGCTTTCAGTGGGTGACTGTCTCCTTTTTCAAGATCCTGCTGATGGTAAGAAGAGGACTCCAAATATGTCCAGTACTTCCCAGGGGTCAGCAGGCAAGCTAAAATGACACTTTTCATAGCTTGACCTCAGAAGGTTGGGTTCCCTATTTGAAACGGCTCTATGAAAAAGCGGATGGGCGAAAAAACTAGAACAAAGATAGGAAAGCGAGGAAGGCTCTGATAATTTCTATAGGCCTTTGGTCCACCCAGCTGACTATGGCCCAAGAAACTTCCCCTGGGGCTTGTACCTGCGGGAAGTGCTACTCCCTCTGCCTTAGGTGTCCTGCCCTATTGTCAGCCTGGAGAATTTCTACACTTCGTCTTTAGCCACTCAGCTCCAGAATTTCCTTTTTTTGAGAAGCCAATGAGAGGAGAGTCACCTGGGTCCAGTGAGGCTCTTTCTCCACCCCAACCCATCCAGACTGGCAGTGCCAAAAACGCCATATGCCCAGCTTAGTAGGGTGAGCCAGATAGGCAGGGAAGAGCAGCAGGGTCCTAGTGTTGCTGGCAGATTATTCAATCGAGGCTCTCCAGAGGCTAATCCAGGTGGATTCAAGGGCCCAGTATTCACTAGGCGTGCAAAAAGTCATATTCAACCAGGGAGCAAGACATTGGCAGCACCTGGGTGCCAGTCATATCCCTGCCTCAAAGGGATCTGCGATGAAAACAGGGTAGTTAGGGTGCCCAGTGCAGACCACAGGCCTCAGACTCGATCTCAGATCCCATCCTCTCTCAGAGATGGGTCTGCCTCAGGGTACACAACCAAGGCTCCATGCACAGTAGCCATTAGCAATTCCTTATCCTCTGCTCCTTATGTGTAGGGTTCTCCTGTCTGAGCCTAAAAGTGTGTCTTTCCTAGATTTCCTGTTATTATCCTCTGCCAACCTGTCCCCACCAAGACACCCTGGACCTGTTTGCCTGAAACCCAGACTGAGGATGGCTAAGTCCTTGTGCGGCAAGCCCATCTTCTCCTCTGTTTCCTGACCACTAAGGCTGTCTTTTCCCTTTGCTCACCCTGGACACCCCACCATATTGAGTCTGTCCCAGGAGAGGGCATTGTGCCATGCATGGGCCCCCTTCTCCCTGTCTCAGAGGGACTGCTGTGCAGAGCCCTCATTTCCCTGGATGCCGATCCGTGAAGGATGTGATCTGCTGAGTGCTCAAAAGCACCCACCTGATGCAAACGACCCTTATATTATCCCAATACTGCTTTCTCTCTTTACCTAAGCGGAAATTTTTTACCACGGATTCATGTGTGGGAGCGGGGAGAAGGTTAGCCCAACTCTGAGAAGCCAAGGGCACTCTTCCTGAGTATACCCAGTGTCAGCCCTAGCCCTTGGAGTAAGCTGGAGCGAGACTGGATATTTTTTTTTTCTCTTTTCTGTGCTTGTTAATTTTAATTTGTTAATTTTGCATTTCAGCCAGATACTCAGCTTCCCCTAGAGGCCAGACTTGTCATAAATGATCGGATGAAATAAATAATGAATAAATGCTTCTCTCTTGGATTCCAATTTAAATCGAAGGAGCCCTGGTGAGATCTGAGGACTGGTTCTGTCAATTATTTCCTCCAGACTGACCTTTGGTTACTAATTGGCTCATTTAAATTCATTCTTTTGAGGGCATGTTACAATGGAAGTGAAATAATTAAAGAGCAGAAAACTTGAATTTGTGGTTGGATATGTTTGAAGGTATGTCATTACCGTTCTGATACTGGGCACCATATGAAATTGTGGTCCTGGGAAATGACAGTGGGTTTTGCTTTTTCTCATGCAAGTGATGTCTCGTAGTAAAACCTGGATCCTTGATCCCTGCTTGCTTATCTCTCTATCTATACCAAAAATACTGGCATAAGACAGTGCTTGCCTTTTTCACATCACATCACACAGAAAAAAAATTGATTGCATTTGTTTTGGCAGACTGGGTAAATGGATACAGTTATTGAGTGCATGGAAGCTAGTAGCTTAGGGGCTGTGGCCACCCGAGTTCCTGTTCCTCTGGCTGAAGAACTGATGGCCTCCAGATCTCTACATAGATACCACCCATTTGTGGTGGGGTCTATCATTTGGGGAGACATTAAAGAGGCATTTCAAAAAATACGTAATTTCGAATCTTCATGGAGGGAAAACAAAAGCAGTGATAAGAGCATTCTTTCATATGTTTGTTGGCCATTCGTATATCTTCTTTTGTGAAGTAACTCAGGAATGGAAAACCAAACATCATATGTTCTCACTGATATGCGAGAGCTAAGCTGTGAGGACACAAAGGCATAAGAACGATACAATGGACTTTGGAGACTTGGGGGAAGAGTGGGATGGGGGCAAGGGATAAAAGACAACAAATACTGTGCAGTGTATACTGCTTGAGTGATGGGTGCCTCAGGATCTCACAAATCTCCACTAAAGAACTTACTCATGTAACCAAATACCACCTGAACCCGAATGGCTTATGAAAAATACTTTTTTTTAAAGCAGTAATAAGAGATTATAATGGAGAATTAATTGTCAGGGAGAGGTTCTCAGGAAATGCATCTCTGAGGAAGTGCTATTTCATCCTTTGGGAAATAACCTAAAGGATTTAGCCAACTAAAGAATGGAGAAAAGAACCTTCCAGAGAGAGGGAACCAAGACAGAAAAGAACTGGATATATCTGAGGATTTATGAGAACTAGATGGTTGGAAGGTTCTGAGGGAGAGTGGAGTGACTCAAGGCGAGGGCAGGGAAACAGGCAGAAAAAAGAGCATGCAAGGCCTTGGGAGCCACAGTGCGTCATATCCAAAGTGTATTGAGCAGCTATTGAAGGGGCTTGAGTCTGAACTGACAGGATCAGATTTGCAGTTTTAAAAGACCTACTTGGGCTGCTCGGGTGGTGTAGTGAAAGGAAAACCAGGGCATTTTAGCAAGAGATGACTAACCAGAGAGAAGTTACTAGTGGAGAAAAGTCATTAGAGATGTATTTTTGAAATAGAAATCATAGTACACCACAAATGGATCCTTTATTTTTTTAAAGCTATCATTTATTGTTAGTACTGTAACAACTTCACTTATGTGATCCTATTGAATGCTCAGAACAACTGAACAGCTAGCTCCATTTAACAGATAAGAAAATGCATGTTCAATACCAAGATTCAAACCCAGGCCTAGCTGGCTTCAGAAACCTGAGCTTTTAACATTTACCCTTTCCTACAAAAGAGGGTGGCTTAACAAAGTATCTGTTTCTAAAGACAGTTCTTAGGGCTAAGAAATCAGAATGTGCCTTTAGGAATAATAAGTATTCCTAGTTGTGTGTTAAATGTAGGAAGCTGAAACCAACAGACTTTCCTGTCCTTGAGCTAAACAATACTGAACCAGTCAAAACAACTTGGCTACTTGTCCCAGGAAATACTTGCTCCTGGAATACAAAGCTTTGAAGTAACAAAAATAGATTATTTATCAAGACTAACAGCTTGCTCATCAAGACTCGCTTTAAGACACCACTTTACTTTGCCTGCCAATCCACAACTACTCTATCATAAACTTCTCCAATTCCAACCAGTTTTTTGCCTTGCAAGATCTGCCTTAAAAATAACCCCCAAATTGAAAATCCTGTGAACCCTTTCCCAATTTTTCCACTTTGAGACACTAGTAAGACTGTCAATGCGATGTTCTCCCTTATGCAGTGTGTCTGATAAACTTAGCTTTTCTTGATTGACATGTTTTCTGATGATCTTTTGGGAAGTCAATGATTGGCAAGTGCCTGGTAGGACACTCTTGCTTTCGGGCTTGGCCACCTAAAGGGATGCCTGAGCAGGTTCATGTGAAAGTCCAGTATTCAGTTGTGTGCAGAGTCTGAAAGAAATTCAGTTATTGGGGTTAGAGAACAGAAATTTCTCTTCTCTCGTTTATTAAAGGTACAAAGTCGGAATCTAGTTTTGTGCTTATGTAACACAAATACATTTGCTTCTCAGGATCCCAGATGCAAGCCTTTTTGTATGTAGAAGACAAAGCTGGTAGAAGCTATATTGGGGTGTGTGTGTGATAGGGAAGAGGATAGGTATTGGTGGAAGCAGGGCAGAGTCCATGTGATTTTAAATCATTAAAAGTTATAGTTGCTGTTCCAAATTCAGGTGCCTAGAACAGCAGGGATTTGAGGAAAGGCCAATTGTGGCATTTAACTCTTGGTTTTCAAAAATATTGAGGCCTGTGTGGCAGGCTAGATAATAACCTGGCCAAAGATGTCCGCATCCTAATCCTGGGGCCAATGAATATGTTACCTTACATGGCAAAGGGACTTTGCAGATGTGAGTAAGGATTATAAAATAGGGAGAGAACCTTCGTGGGCCCAATGTACTCACAAGAGTTCTCTTAAGAGGGAGACAGGAGGCTCAAAGTGAGAAGCAGATGGTGCATCCATGGAAATAAGAGATTGGAGTGATGCAGCCACAAGCCAAGGAACGCCAGAAGCCTTTAGAAGCAGAAAGAAGCAAGGAATGAGTTCTTCCTTGGAGTGTCCAGAAGGAACCATTCCTGCTAACACCTTGATTTTAGCCCTGTAAGACTCATTTTGAACTTTTGACTTCCAGAACTGTAAAATAATAAGCTTGTGTTGTTTTAAGCTACTAAGCTTGTGCCAATTTGTTACAGGGGCAATAGGACATTAATACAGAAAACAAAATTAAAATGGCTGATATAGCAAAGGTGGTCAGGCTGCTCGAGAGAGAAGCTGACTTGCCCTCACTCCCTTTGGGCTGTCTGAACTGGCCCCATCTCTCAGCGAACTTACCTTTCAGATGTATCCTCCGACCAGTTCTACATGGTCTAAATATAAGGCCCATCTAATACCAGCTGCCTCGTTGGACCCATCTAGGGGCCTCATACCTGCATCTTACATGTTTGCTAGTTGATGTGACAGAATAGTCTACGGTAGCCAGATGAATACACGACACCAGGCAAACAGACCTCCTTTGCTCATTTTCTTAACGTAAATCTAATTCACTGCAAGATGTATTATATATTTAGTGTATGTCTGGCATAGGGTACACAGTTTACCAGCTTAGATGTTGATCTTGCTGAAGACAGAGTTGCCAAGGTTTAGTTCCACTGAAATCCCATATACTGAACCCACAGGACACTTATGTACCATTCCAGATGCCAGCCACTATTAGGTGTATATTTTCTGAATTTGTACAGCCCCAGATAACCTAGGGTGCTCTGGGGACCTCTAAGTCCCAGACTTAGAGATCTACACAGTACCTAAAAGAAACACAATTTTGACGCCCAAAGCTTAAAAGTAATGTAAATATTTACTATACCACACAACTCCTAGCCAAACTTAGGAAGCTCCCTCCCTCCCTCCCTCCCTCCCTCCTTCCTTCCTTCCTTCCTTCCTTCCTTCCTTCCTTCCTTCCTTCGGTTGTCAAAACAGCTTTTGAAAACCCCTTCTTCTCCCATCATTCTCAGCAAACTAACACAGGAACAGAAAACCAAACACTGCATGTTCTCACTCCTAAGTGGGAGTTGAACAATGAGAGCACATGGACACAGGGAGGGGAACATCACACACCAGGGCCTGAGGGGACAAGAGGATGGAGAGCATTAGGACAAATACCTAATGCATGTGAGGCTTAAAACCTAGATGATGGGTTGATAGGTGCAGCAAACCACCATGGCACATGTATGCCTATGTAACACACCTGCATGTTCTGCACATGTATCCCAGAACTTAAAGTAAAATAAAATAGAGAAAACTCCTTCTTCTCTCCAGCTGCACTCCTCCACAGCCCCAAGTTGCCTTTCTGAAACTGTCTTCTCCCCAGCTCCCTTCTCCTGCCTTCCCCAGCTCCCTTCTCCTGCCTTCCCCAGATTACTTCCCTGCCCTTTCTAAGGTGAAAGCGATTCCACCTGTCTCATCTCCCATCAATTTTCTCTTCACCCATTACCCAGATGCACACAACAGAGGTGGAAAAACCAAGAAGTTCTAACAAAAAACCTTCCTGAGAGATTAGGGCAGAGGAAAGGCTGCAAATATTAGATATCGATATTGATCCATGTCACAGCTGAAAACAAAGTAAGAGAGTGCAGGCAAACGTGTTGGAGGAAATTCTGGGTGGAAGTGACGCTTCGTAGTTTCCCCAAGGGCGAAGCTGTCTTGAATACTTTAGGATTTCCACTAGACGGAAACAACACTATTTGGCCAGAAGATGGCACTCTTTTAAAACAAATTGGCGCAGCCCGCTAGCACAGGGGCTGGGCGATAGTCAATCATAGTTGTTAACGAGCTCCAAGTGCAGAGAAGGGCTGGGCAGACGGGGGAACAGTAAAAGACTGATGAGGTGAACTATGGTCAATGGGACAAATAGGACTTAACAGTCAGCACTTATTAGTTGCAGATGTGGTTTTCTTTACCATTTAGTCATGCCATTTCTATTTTTCACTTCCTGTCTCACTATGTGGTGTCCTTACTCTCTTGCCACACGGTGATGCTTATGGAGGCCTGAGGATTCCGGCAACTTCCTCTTAAATTGTGCTTCCCCTGCATTCCTAGCATTTCAGGCTTTTCTGTAATAGCACTGACCAGAGCCACAATTAATGTATTCCACAGTATCTACAATTAACTGTGTGCGCCATGAGGTGGGCTGTGTCTTGTACACTGCTGAATCATAGCATGGTGCCTATCTACCACATAGTAGGTGCTCAGTAAGTATGTGTTGAATGATGGTAAGAAATTCAAGGCAATAACTGCTCACAAAACTTAAGCAGTGCTTCCTTTCTGCTATTCTAAAAGGTCGATGGAGAAGAGCTGATGCCTACTGAGTGCTTGCTGTGTTAAGCCCTTACTGGCATTACCTCCCTTTTCCCATCAATTCTATAAGACAGGTACTTCAAGTCACAGTAGTTATCTAGGGGCATGTAAAAAGTAAATGACACAAGGTCCATGGGGTGCCCTGTATCAATCCATCAAGATTCTCATTATTGTACTGCTCTGTGGACCTTTGAGAACCCCATCCCCGCCAATCTTCGTCCCTTTTCTCTATCCCTACCTCCCCATCCCCCCAGCACACACCCATACCTCTTTCCTCCACTCTGTTTCACCCATAGACCTCAGTGGTTTGTGGAAAATATATGAGGCCCATTAATAGGAAAACCTGGTTCCCACTGAGGTGTTACTGTTTGGAGTGTAAATAAATAGTAGCCTTTGATGGATCACACCTGCATTAAGGGGAGGTCTTACTTGAAGGGCCCACAGCCCACCTTGAATGAGTGGCAAGTTTCCTCAAGCCAGCTTTTTCACATGAGGCTTCCAAATCTACTTTTCAGAAACTTGGCCCCAGGCTGAGACAACCAGTTCACATCAACTGTCACTTTGAGACCTGCTTTTGCCTTCAAACTCTGAAAAGAATTGCCTTGATCAAGGAAGAGAGCCAAGCCCTGGGCTCTGATAGAGGAAAGAGAACTGTTAGTATTACCTAGTACCTTCCTTTGTTTTCATCCTCTTCCTCTAATGTCTCAGTCAGCTTCCTTAGGTTAAGGGGCATGCCTTGCATGTTTACCACCACCTCGGTGTAAACAAGGAGTGTAGTTTGAAAAAATTAATACACTCAATGTTGATGTCCTGTTTGCTGAAATTATATCATAGCACAGAATAAATGTTAACAGAAGAGCGGTGATTTCTATCTCACTGCAAATATGTGGTTTTTCCAATAAAGTCTGACACTGCTCTCGTCAATGGTGACATTCACAGCAGGAGATAAACATTGCCATGGTATGCTGGGCTGGGGAAGGGTAATTTCTTAAGGGAGAGTTCTGGTCTAAGAAGACTTTTTTTCTGTCTTTGTTTTTCTTTTTGCCCTTCCAACCCAGGCCTCTCTTACTCACTCCGGGTAGTTTTACAAAATGGTTGCTGGTCTTTGTGCTTATTTCTTAGAAAATCAAAGACATCCAAAAAGAACTTTTAAGTGAGGCAAAATGCAGCTTTTAAGTGATGCAAAACCAAACCTTGCACTTCTTTATCAAGGACTTGAAGACAACTTGGACATGTGAACCAAGCCTTCAAATGTATTTTATTTTTTATTTTATTTTATTTTTTGAGACGGAGTTTCACTCTCGTCATCCAGGCTGGAGTGCAATGGCGTGATCTCGGCTCATTGCAACCCCTGCCTCCTGGATTCAAGCGATTCTCCTGCCTCAGCCTCCCAGGTAGCTGGGATTACAGGCTTACACCACCATGCTGGGCTAATTTTTGTATTTTTAGTAGAGACGGGATTTCACCATGTTGGTCAGGCTGGTCTTGAACTCCTGACCTCAAGTGATCCACCTGCCTCAGCCTCCAAAGTGCTGGGATTACAGGTGTGAGCCACCGCACCCACCCCAAATGTGTTTTAATTGGTCAGCAATCTTTTCAAGGAATTTGAATATAAATGCTCTTTAGAAGGGCACATACTTCCTAGGTCAGCCGGTCCTCAGTATTCCCAAATGTCTTATGTCTGCTACCGTTCGTTTTTAGCTGCCCAACTTCTGAAGACAGTGGATTTAGGACTCCTATTTAGAAATGCTTATTTTTTCCCTTTGATCTTTCTGTTAGTTTTCTGTAGGTGGGGCTCCTTCACTGAGACAGAGATGGAATCATTTCCAGGGTTCCTTCCAGTTCTGATTTTTCTTTCTTCCGTGTAAAGAATAGTGCAGAAGTACAACCCGCTAAAAGAAGTTCCCTTACCTAACAAGGATAGGTTCACAGAGAGAGCTCCATTCTATCTATAAAACCAAAGTTCAAGTCCACGATGTCTTTTACATGACAAGGCGACTCTGTATTTTCTATGGGAGTAAAGCAGATAATGCAGTACTCCGCCCTGGATCTGCAGGGAATACAGGCTGGCTGAAGTTCCCAGCTACAGTTCCTCACTAGAAATCATCCTTGAACCTGCCTTACCCAAGGTAACACTCTCTCTCAGAGGGAGGCTGATGAAGGGTCACAGAGTCCAGACCTCCTTGTCTCAATGAGGGACACTTCTGAAGGGTCTTCCTAGCTCCTCATTAGAACCTGTAGTTGCAACTGCATTGTAAGCCGACTCTCCTGCCCAGTCCTGCCTTCCTCACTCTCTTAGGTGTATTTTCTGAGGATTGTCTTCAATAAACTTTTTGCCCTGACTCTGTATCTTAGAGCCTGTTTCCAGGGAACCCAATCTAGGACAAGGAGTAAAGCAGGGTACAGAAAGACTGAATTTTTTGCCCCTGGCATACCAGTAGGCAAAAATACAGTGCTGGCAACAAAATGCATAGACCACATTATGCTGCCATGAAAAGAATGCTTAGAAGCCATCTAATGCAACCCAACTTTTTCCAGATGTGGAGACCAAGAGAACCAAAGTGACTTGCTCAAGGTATCATAAGCTAATTAGGTGAGAAAAATTGGACCAGAATTCACATCTGTGGCCCAGTCGGGCAGGCTATAGTATTTCAGCATTTAATCAGTTCCCAGAAAACCTCAATAACACATGAGAGTCAAACTCAACTTTGAGAATTTGCAGTCGATATCAAACGATTTCCTAAGCCTATCCTCCACGGACAATGCCTCATTGTGACCTCCTGCTATAAGAAGCCATTGAACTTTCTGCATAGAGCTATCAACTCAATACAGGAGTCGAGTCTGTATCGGGGGTGGCAGTGCACTTTATTAACAAACAAAACAGTACCATACAGGCAAAATCTTACTTCAATGGCAAAGCACACACATAGGTCTACTCCAACATGTAGCACTGGGGCAAACTTCAGACGTGGAACATTAGGCACCAATTTCACAATCAGACTAAACATAGTTCACAATCCTTCAATCTATGCTCTTCAGTGGAGGATAAGGCCTTATTTAACAGTTAACTGGGACAGACAGATGAAGGCTTAAAATCTAATTCTTGGCCTACCTATGGAGTGGGGCTGACTCAGCCTTCAGAGCTGTGAAGTGGATGCCTTAACAGGGCCACGATGTATCAGCCTCTTAAACTGACTTTCGTTTCTCTGGTTCAGAGAAAAGGCTTATGGTATCTTCATACTGGATGAACTCGCATATGGTGAGAGTCCTCAGCTCTCATTTCGTGTCTAGGCACATCTGGACTGGCATTCATTTTGATATCCAATCCGTAGATTAACAGGGTTAATCTAATTAGAATAAATTAAATGGTTTTCCAAAAAATTGGAAAGGGTAAATCACATACTTATGAGTTCTTCAACATTCAAGACTTTAAATATGTTAACAAACTGATTACTGTTCCAACTGTTGCCAGTTAAGGAGTTTAAGTCAGCATTTCCCAAAAGGTGTGTTAGGACTGAGTTAATCAGTAAGTTAATAGAAACAACTGCAACAGATTAGGGACGAGATTTCTCAAAGCAGTTTGATATAATATGTGGCAACTCCTTATGTACTGGAGCATATCCAATACATTCTCAAAACTCCTAAATTAGCTAAACCGCAAGACAACGAGCAGCAGAAAAATCCAGCTCTTAGGATAGGCAAAACTTTGGAAGATGTATGCCCTCACACCGGGGTCCAGCAACTTAGGTTTGAATTTATAAGGTTAATGATATAATAAACTTGGGTTGGCTGGCTTCCCCTGGCAATTGTTAATTCCCCTCAAATAAAAATATGTTGATACATTTTAAAAAGAAGCATTTTACGGCTGAAAACTTTGGAAAGGGCTTTTAAAAATCTTGAGTTTTTAAAATAGGAAAACAAGAAGTGGGCACCCTTCTGGGACGACATTACTCCTAAGATAGAGAACTTAGTCTTCATATATAAAATGACTCAATTTTGCTTCCTTAAAGCGAGCTTGCTTTAAGGAAATTAGAGCCCTAATTTCTTTTCTGTTTGATAGTCTCAACAAGTAACAGTCAAATTTCTCATGTGTATTTCAGTACTCAAGAGAAATTGGCATGCTATGCTAATATTTATGCAGAGGTAACCATGTTGAAGACATATGTAAGTTGAGAGGTATGTCTAATTCTGTGGTCAAAGGAAAAAAAAAAAAAAAAGAAAACTGCTGCTTTCCCGAAGTTGAAATAGAATGTTACAACTGACAAGGATCCGTCGGTGTCTAGCTGCCTTCCAGGGGGAAGAGAAGATGCCAATCGCAATTGGGCTCACACAGAGCTAAGCGGGCAGCCCTCCCAGGGGATAGTCCTGCCACTATTTTCCTCTGCTCAACTGGAAAGCTGCACGCAAGTCACAGCAAGTCAGTCTCAACATTCTAACTCAGTTAAACACTCTCCTCCATAAGAAGTGAAAGAGGAAAAATACAAATAAGCTAGCACTGAGACTAGATGTCTAGAAAAGTCGGAGGAATTAGAAGTGGTCAGGAGATTCCTGAGGCAGCAGCTCACAAGATGTCCCCATTCTGGTCTGAGGGTCTGCATGCCGCTACCCTCAACACTGCTTTCCTTTACTATTTCCTGATCCAAAGTGGAGGCTGCTTCTTCCAGGAGGCTGGGAGCCTCTAGGCTCTGTAATGACACTTCACCATTGCCTAAGGGAAGAAAAAGGACAGTCACAGGCCGGGCCTTCACCTACTCCACCTCCACAGAGAGAAAGTCAAATGCTTTGTTTCTGAAATCATCAGGTATTTTGCATTGAAGGGAATAAAAATAAGACACAGAAATCGTTTCTGATGAGCACATCACCTTTAACTTTTTGAATTTCAGAAAGTGATCACAAGGCTTTATTTTATCAATTCACATGAGTTGGTCTACACAGACAAAGAAGATGGAGCTTGATCTTACTGAAATTAATTAGGCGATTCGTTGAATTGTTTTTACTTTAACAATGATTGGAACTAAGCCAAAAGTAGTTAAATCCAGTACACTTAAAAATGGCCCAATGACACAGCCTTTAAATTTGTCAATATTTTCCTTTTGGTGACATTGAAAATCAATGAGCAGAGAGCATAGGAATAAAACTTCAAGACCGTGGCAGGAGCTTGTATTTGTACACCACGAATCCCAGGGCAGTTACTGATGTGGAAAATCCAATGATCTTCAGCAGGCCAGATACAGAAGGCAGGTTTCTCTCCCAGAAGGTGTGGGTGATTTCTACCACTGGAACGTCCTAGATGAAGGAACACAGATCATGAGCAAAAAACTCATGCTGACATGGAGGAACAAAACACATCTGCAAGATCCATGCCTGGAGACCCCTGGGATAGTTGCATCTATAATTAAATCAAAGGCTAGAAGAAGGGAGATGTGAGTTTTATGTTCCATGATTGGTCTAAGGAGAGATAGTGCCCAGAGCCACCAAACTTACCTTTGATTCAGGTTCTTGTACCCAGATGTCTTTCTCAGTCACCTTCCCGAGACCATTTAAGACCTGAAAGAAAGTGACCATGGTATTATGAAAAAAGGCTGTATAGTTTCTACAGATTCAAGGCCCTGCTAGCCACAGATGAGCCCCATGAGTGAGGGGCAGAGAAATGGACATACAGATTCTATCAGTGTCAAGAACTAGCAAGACCAGATGCCAAAAACGTTGCCGTGACTCAGGAAGGAGAGAGCCTGGGCTTTCCTGCTTACCTCCCTAGCTGCTCGTTCTCCAGCCTCAACTGCGCCTTCCATGTAGCCGCTCCACTTTGTGGCAGTCTCTGTGCCCGCAAAGAAAATCCTGCCCACGGGTTGACGAATCACCCTTCAAGGGAACCAAGAGGTTACACAGAGTTACTTGGGAAGGTGGGCAGGGTAAACGAGCCAAGCACTGCCCTCATTTAGTATGCAGAAGGCACAGAAATTTAGACTGTTTAAAAAACACCCGTGTGACTTAGCCCAAGGTGAAAGGCCACTTTTTGCTTTCTGGGTCTGCGTAGAGGATCTGAACTTTCAAGCCAGGGAGAATCAGGCCATCAGATCATCAATCATTAAAGGGGATGTTGACCTTTGCCAAGCCAGCCAGAGCTGGAATATAAGAACATGTATTCAATCCCCAAATCAGATTTCTTTGCTATGTTTCCTGTTGGCAGTCCATTCTTCTCCCTAGCCTGTCTTTCTCAGGGGAGGGTGCACTCTTCTTGAGAACAGCCACAGATCCAGCTTTGCAGGCACTCCCAGTGTGTCAGGAGGAACTACAGTGGCAAGTGGGAAGACAGGGACGTTAACTGTCATTTCTGGCAAATGAGAGACCTGAGACATTATATGGGTGTGTCTCTTTAAGAAAACAACCTCTGTACAGTTAGCTTCTCTGAGCTTCTCTAGGGACTGGTTGAGGGCAAGGAAATGGGTCTCCTCTTACAAAGAAGGGCTGGACTGAATGGACAGCTGTCCCCTCCAACTTTCTTGGCTTTGACTCCTGCCATGTCCACAGCTAGTTTCATGAACTCTCCCAAGCTGCACGTCCTGCCCCCACCCTGATGGCCTTCATCTCAACCCGCTGGCACTCCTTTTTCCAATTCCAGAACCCTGGGCTTCATCTATTCCTTATCTTAGTCTTGTCTTCTAGACTTCTACTTTGATGCCAGAACTAATCCAGTTCATCAATCCTGCTATTGTTAAACAAAGGCGATTTGAATCACTTAAGAAGAAAAAAAAAAAAACAAAACACAGACCAAAAACTCTTGTAACGAAAAGGTTAATAAATACTTCCTTTTCGGTGGACAAATGTGACCTTGTATTAACATTCTAGCTCTGTCTCTCTGGAAACCAGATGAAGGTGTAATGCCATCTATGGAGGCAGCACCGCTTATGCTAAAAGTGCCTCCCCTCCCACCCCCACACTAGTAAACTGCATCCAGGCTGGGAGGACTCTAAATGAACTGTAAATACCTGGTAGGAGGCTATCACTTTGGGCTTCCCTGAGTGTGATGTCTCTTGTAATTGAGCAAGTCTTATAACTGAGCAAGTTACTGGACACTATGCCTATGAAGCATAGAGATAATGGCTTCCATGGGGCAAGGGGCTTCTAGGTCAAGGTGGACTTCCCCACCCCATGTGGATGTCATTTCCTCACACCTCAACTGTATACAGTGAGGACTCTTTCCCTGAAGAGAACTGTCTGCTGATGCTGCTCTGTTGGCAAGACAGACGTGTTGGATAAACAACGTCCAATGTTGTTCTGTGTTGACTGGTGCCAAGGAGCCTAAGTCAAGTTGAGCTCACGAAGGCCCCTTGGAGGACACTGCAGCTTGCTTCATTCTCACAAGCACTGTTCACATCTGAAATCCTCCCCACTATTCTGCTGTTGTTCTATATGCTGACAGCTATTGTTCTATGTAATGACATCCTTATTTTTCTATGGACATCCAGAAATATACAAGTATTATCTAGGACATAAGAAATGGGGATTTTGACAACTATTTCTAGAATTCCCATTGAACTCTGCTTTTCCTTTTAAATTTGGCACAGGTAATGGATTAATTGGCATAGTGCTTGCGTAATACCTTCCATATTGAGTCATGATCCCAGGAGGGAAGTACGCCGTGTAGCAGCCCCCAGAGTACTGCTCCTCACACCAGTTCTTCTCTTCATAGTGTACTGGCTGCAGTTCAGTGGGGAAGAAAATGCAAAAGAGAAAACAAAGCTGAAATGCTGCAAGTCAACAATATCGTTGCTTTAACAAAAAGTTTACATTAAGAAAATAAAGATCCTGTTTTTCTAACTTACTTAAGGGGAAACATGAGAGTACCAAGTAATGGCCTTTTGTGAAGGACCATGTGGCAAAACATGTATCCTTTGCTCTTCCCATTTTCTTGATTAGGGAAGACATGGAATTATTCCAGTATCTGGGAGAGAGGGGTATCCATCCATCCATGCAGATTCTGAAGTCTTTAGAGCTAAGTCTATAGGAAACCCCATCAACAATTCAGCTTGTGGAAAGGTCTGCTCAAATCTCTGGAGTCTCTAATAACAGATTTTACTTCCCCATCTACCAGGCATTATTGCTAAGAAAAGGGTGGGAAGGAGGAGGCAGAAGACAAATAAATGTCTAAGAAAGGCTTTTTTCCCAACCCCTTCTCTAAGCTGGAAACATGAATGAATGGGAATTCCACTAAAAAGGGGCAATTAAGATGAAAAATGTTTCCTAGGGGACATGAGAGAACCTTCTCTAATTTCCCTGGTACATTCACAAAGTTTATTATTTGAACAGTTTAGAGACAAACCCCTAAAAGAGCCCCCAGCGATTGGTATTTTTTCCAAAAAGACGTAATTTCATTCTCCTAATTGCTTTCAGTGGTGGATTGAAAGCACTGATATTCCTAAATGAGTTGTGAATTGAGTTCACACATGGAAAAATAAATTAGTATGACTTTGACCTGGGAAGAGACTCTAGATTCAGTCTATCTTGTCAAGTACCATACTACTTTGCCTTCGCCAACAAATGATGACATATCTGGAATTTAATTGTGCAGCAGGTAAGTGACACTGACTGAGGACAGGACTGTTCTGGGAACCCATCTCACCCATTCTTGACATAATCCCTGCAGCTCTAGGCTCTCATTACAATTGGCTGCCAGTTATCTAGTGAACATTTAAACAGCCCAAAGGAGTTGCTGTGTCAGAAATTGCATGCACCTAATACCAGTTTTTAATGACCTTTTGTGACTGCTGAAGTTTATCCTCCAAGTTAAGCATATCGCTTTATACACTCTTCATAAGACTGTCAGAAAATCAGAATCTGCTTTGCTTTACTACTTATAATGAACAGAGAAGAACCTGCTAGGGATTAAAGCTGGGAGTTTCTTACATGTAAAGCTTCTTGGGATCCCAACACTTTGGCATAGAGCTCACAGATTTTCTTCTTCCTATAAAACAGAGCCGAAAAAAAATTAGGGAAGGAGTAACTGATGGGTATAGAATAAATCCAGTGAGTTCTAGAGCTCTTGGTATCAACCAGATTTATTACAGAAAACTTAAAATCCATGGCCTTCTGTAACTGCATAAATGAGCAGTTCCATGAATCCCTGCGCTCAAATTAACTTTCGATGCCTCAATAGTCATTTAATTTGAGGATTCAATGGAATTATTCTTTTCTTTTTTACATTTTTGCCTCTTTCACTACCTAATATGATATCTGCTTGAGATAAAAATGGGAAAAATGGATTCAATTAAGTTTAGCCAGTCTTAGGAACTGATTCTGTATAACTTTTCTGGAATACGTAGAATTCTAAAATGATCCTTTTTATAAGTCTATAGTATAAGTGATGGTGCCTTTCAACTATCCTATACTTGTGTTTTAATTACCTACAAACATATAAAGCTCATTTAATCTTTTAAGCATAACATAAGATATGCTATACAGAAAGTATCTACAGTCATTTCAGTCTAGGAATTTGTCACTTGATAGAATGATCTGTGGACCACAGTATTTCAAAGTATATCTGAGGGATGGGCACAATATGCTAATGTTACCTCAAACACAGCCTTTCATTATTCTCATAATTCATTATCTAAATGACTAGCCCAGAACATGGTATTTTCATATCTGAAAAAATTAGTGGTTGTACTTATATAAACTCTTTTTGAAATGAAATACATTTTAACTCACAACTACTCATGGTGAATTTTTTTAAAAGGTCTAATTTACCAAAATCACCTGTTTTAGAAATTAATGGTTTTATTTCTGGATTTGTTTGCATAGGTTCACACTGATCCAGTTATATACTTTTCCTATTTACCTTTTATAGTTTTAATATAGTTTAAACATTTGAAAATGCTCTAAAATATTTGTTAAGGGATAACAAGCAACTGGAAAAATATTTGCTTAAAAATGTGGCAAAAGGTTTGAGTCAAATCTATAAGACAGGCCGGGCGCGGTGGCTCAAGCCTGTAATCCCAGCACTTTGGGAGGCCGAGACAGGCAGATCACAAGGTCAGGAGATCGAGACCATCCTGGCTGGCACAGTGAAACCCCGTCTCTACTAAAATGCAAAAAACTAGCCGGGCGAGATGGCGGGCGCCTGTAGTCCCAGCTACTCGGGAGGCTGAGGCAGGAGAATGACGTGAACCCGGGAGACGGAGCTTGCAGTGAGCTGAGATCCGGCCACTGCACTCCAGCCTGGGCGACAGAGCGAGACTCCATCTCAAAAAAAAAAAAAAAAAAAAATCTATAAGACAAGTAAAAGCTGAAGAGACAAAATTATGCAGGGCAGGGGGAGCTCAAGCTTACTGGTAATAGAAAAATAGAGATTTAGAAATATACAATTTCATGTTGCCAATTACATTAGAAAATATTTTAAAAACATGCCCCCAATTTCTCTGAATAATGTGGGACAAAGTGTAACCTTATAAATTTATCTAAATCCTCACACTTACACCATTTATATAACTTCCAGAACATTCACCTCATAGGTATAAAATCAGGAGGAGGAGGCAGATTATAAACTTTGCTTATTGTCACCATTTTCCATGGAAGGTTTTAAGGGAGAGACAAATGCCACTCCTGAGATGATGTCATGCAACATTAGATGGATATTTAGGTGGATAGTTAAATTTCAGGACAGTCAGAGAAAGTCTGGCTTCCTTCAAAGAGCTGCTCACATTATACATAAAAAGTCATAAAGGAAAGGAATAATGGGAAGAAGTCTGAAGACTATTGTCTGCCTGTCTGTCTCTCTCAGCCTGATTCAAGCCCCTTATTTCAGAGATGAGGAAACCGAGGCTCAGGGAGCTGCAGAGATTTGTTTGATTTTGCTCAGCTAATTAATAGCAGGGTAAGGCTCTACTCTTCTGAGTAATCTGCCCATAGCAGGTACTCAGGAAATATTTGTTCAGTCAAAATCCATCCTCAGCCTACTATGGTACCCTCTTTGCCTAGTCTATGAAGAGATGACTGATTCTAACATCTACTTCACAAGGGTGTTACAAGCAATAATTCAGACATTTTGAGTTAATTAGAAAGTATCGGCAATGATCATTCTAAAAAAGCTCAACAGTACTTAACTTATTACTATTATTATTATTTCTGAGATAGGGTCTCACTCTGTCACCCAAACTGGAATGCAGTGGCATGATTATGGCTCACTGCAGCCTCAACCTCCCTGGACTCGGGTGATCCTCTCGCCTCAGCCTCCCAAATTGCTGGGACTACAGATACATATCACCATGCCCGGCTAACTTTTTTATTTTTTGTGGAGACAGGGTTTCTCTATGTTGCCCAGGCTGGTCTTCAACTTCTACACTCAAGCAATCTGCCTGCCTCAGCCTTCCAAAGTGTTGGGATTATAGGTGTGAGCCACTGCGTCAGGCCTGCTTAACTTACTTTCTGGATGTGTAATAAAACTTTTATTAAAGCAGAGTGAAACCTGAAATCCAATCAACCTCCATTGTAGTTAGTTTTCATTCATGAATGTGAAAAACAATTATAATAGTTATGTCACTATTTACTGTATTTCTTATTATTAGAAGAACCAAGAATGAGTTCATACAAACACAGGAAATTATCTTTCCTTTTCCCTTCTTCCCTTTAAAATTAAAAATTTTTGGAAAAGATATGTAAGGCAAGGATGTTAAAACAATGCACTGATTGATTAATTTGGCTCTAAAAATAACAGAACCTAAGTGATGACCAAAAGAGGCCACTGTGCAAATCATCTTGTTGAACTTATTCACTGGTTTCTAAATCTGGTTGCTTGTCACAATCACCTGAAAGCCTTGTTGAAAAATACAAATAGACAGGCCCCACCTCAAATCTACTCAATCACAATCTATAAGTCTTATAAAAACATATTTTCCAAACATCCTTTGGGATATTTTGATGCAGTCAGATCTGGGAACCACTGTTTTTGTCAATGACATATTCAGTAAGGGTTTTGCCTTACAAGAACTTTTGAGAAGTTCAGCCACTGTGTGGAATCATAACCAAATGTCTACCTACAGGCTGGTATTTATTTTACTATTAATAAGGAGGGAAAGCAGGAAATCCAAAAGAAAATGTCAGCTTAGTGTGGTGTAATGAAAAAGTATGCGTTATATGCTACTCCAGACTTTGTCACAAGCTAGCTGCGATGATTTGAATGTATGTGTCCCTCCAAAATTTAAATGTTGGAACTTAACCTCCAAGGTGATATGGTATTACGAGGTGGGGTCTTTGGGGAAACGATGAAATCAGGAAGATTCTGCCCTTGTGAATAGATTAGTGCCATTATAAACGGGCTGGAGGGAACTAGCTAGGCCCTTTCTGCCCTTCTGCCTTCCTCCAAGTGAGGACACTACCTTCATCCCTTTTTGTCCTTCCTCCTTCTGCCTTTTCTGCCATGTGAGAAAGTGCTACCTATGGAACAGGCTCTCACCAAATACTGAACTGAATCTGTTGGCATCATAATCTTGGACTTCCCAGCCTCTAGAACTGTGAGAAATGAGTTTCTATTCTTTATAAATTGCCCAGTTTCAAGCATTTTGTTACAGCATCACAAATGCACTAAGACACTAGCTATGGAGCCTTGAACAAATCATTCCCTATCACTGGACCCCAAATCCCTCCTCTATTGAGTGAGTAGAGTTAATTTTTAACAACCATGAGATTCTACAATCTCATGGTTGTTTGAATCTCATGGTTGTTGAAATTCAACCATTTACCACTTACAGTGAACAGAGAAGAACCTGACAGGGATTGAAGCTGGGAGTTTCTTCCATGTAAAGCTTACATGCAAACCATGAGATTGTTGAATCTCACGGTTGTTCAAATAAACAAATCCGTGTGCACATGTAGGAACTCATTCTGCAGCCTTTCCCCCACTTCTAAAGTCATCAGAGTAACTCCCAAAGCAAGGGCTGCTAATGGGTTAGCTGTTTAATTTTTTTAATTATATTCAGAGAAAAGTCTATATTTTTGTGTATGTATTGGACCTCTTTAACAGCTAGCAGAGGTTTTAGGGCTACCCAGAGGCATCCCTCCAACAGCCAAATAACTCTGATGTTAAAAGGCTTACCTCTCCAGGTAAGATTTTAATTGAACAAAGGATTCCAAAACAAAACAAAACAAATATACCATAACAGAAAGAGAAAGGGAGAAAGAAACGAAACAAAAAGCCACTGTCCTAAAATAAATTTTATACTAGGAAGCTTTCAGATAAGGGAACATCAGAACTGTGCCCCAGATAATCAGTAGTGAATACTTTCATGTACACAAGTTGCTACAAGTTCAAATACACTTTTTAGAAAGTCCATGTCAGAGAATCTTAGAAAAGGATTATGGCCTTGAAAGGGGATTGGGATTCGGTTTCTACAGCTTTTTTCACAGCTAATATTTTCTATTATTTTCTCCATCCATCTCACAGGGAAATGCTACCTCTTAATCATTGTAAAATAAACACAAACATGTAAAATTAATATATGCACATGGGCAAGGGCTAGGTCAAGAGGGCTATAGCAAAATACAAAAGGTGGGTTTGTTGAAATTTTGAGAATATTTGTGAAGTATTGTGTTTTTCCTCATGTTATTCTACTAGTGTCAGTGCAAAAACACAATACAAAGCTAACTTTTTCATCTATTTTTCAGTTAAAAATTCTTACCTTATTTCCTTATGTAGCTTAGCAAGTCGATCAGCTTTCCGGGCAAGAATGAAGCTGGAGAGAGAGGTTACATTGAATGATCAGGTTACAGCTGCTTATCTTAAGAGCTGCCCTTTCTTTTTGAAGTATTCTTAACCTGTAGCTATTCAGCATTAAATGAACTCTCTCAGACTCTCCTCCTCTACTAGGGCAAATGCCATGTTGTCTTTAGTCTGCCTGTGTGTCCAAAACCCCTGCTAGGCTGTGATTCCCTACATGACCAGTGACCTCCTATTTAATATTTTACTTCTAAAGTTTAACATGGTTTTTGGCATATAGTAGGAAATCAAATGTTGAATGAATTAATGTTGTGCTAAATGATTATTCTGGTAATGACTGTTGCCTTCTGCCAAATACGTTATCAAAGCTGGAAAAACAAATATAAACATGTGTCTGTAGTGGAGGCCATGGTGGGCCCCCCAGGCCTCCCTTTGGGACCAGGCAATCATCACTCTTAGCTCACAGCTGAAACCTTCCCCAGTAATTGGACGGGACAGCAGAGAATGCCTTGCTCAAGGTCCCACCCCTCCCCAGAGTTGTCCTGACCTAGATGCAGTTGAAGACAACTCTGAAGGGCCACCCAGCTCCAGAACTTCCAAGGGAATGGGGGAGGCCTTTGTTGGGACAACACTGGAGCTCAAGTTCTGCTTAATCCTTCCGCCATAGGTAGCCATCCCCAGAGCACTTCCCAATAAACCTCCAGCACCCAAATCTCCAGCTCTGTGTCAGCTTCCCTGGAAACTGACCTGATATAGTCCCCAAATAAAGTAACTCAATAAAACTCAGTTATAACCTGCCTGTTCCCCTTTAATCAAATAGATTCTATTTATTATACTGATATTACTAACTGTATGTATATTTAAAAGAATTGAATTGTGACATGAAGTCCTTAGTTACACTATTATTAGAAAGCTTTCGGCTGGGCGCTGTGGCTCACGCCTGTAATCCCAGCACTTTGGGAGGCCGAGACAGGTGGATCATGAGGTCAGGAGATCGAGACCATCCTGGCAAACATGGTGAAACCCCATCTCTACTAAAAATACAAAAAATTAGCTGGGCGTGGTGGCAGGTGCCTGTAGTCCCAGCTACCTGGGAGACTGAGACAGCAGCATGGTGTGAACCCGGAAGGCAGAGCTTGTAGTGAGCGGAGATCGCACCACTGCACTCCAGCCTGGGCGGCAGAGTGAGACTCTGTCTCAAAAAAAAAAAAAAAAAAAAGGAAAAAAAAAAAAGAAACCTTTAAAAAATCCAAATGATCTAAAGGACAATGAAATTATTTTTCCATTAAAAAATTTTTAAATTTGTATTTCTTTTATTCAAGACCAAAAGGACAGATAGGTCAGTGCAAAAAACAGGTATTTCCTCCTCTTCCTACCTCCAAATTAAAGTGTTCCTCAAATTGGATTGGCAGTTCCTTTAGGGCTCTTATTTGAGATCACTCTGAGAAGCAAAAATGTATGTTAATGCAGAGAATAGCATTTCAGAGAAAGCTGTGGACTATTTAGGAAATCTGAACTATTGAACTTTATGGGATATAGTCATAATTTTGCATGATTTAACGCCTTAAGTTACAGCTTGTTATTGATTATTTTAGTTAGATTTTGGGTTTATGTAAGAATCAGTACGTTTAGATGTATATAGTATTTTTTAATCATCAATATCTGATAAAAGATTAAATGATTTATCTGAAAACATTTTTAGTCAACTCGTCTTGTATACTTTTTACAGTTCCCTTCCCAAAGGGCAGTTAGTGTTGGTTATTTCTGCCAAATCTCAAGTCATGAATGAAATAATCTCTTTGATCTAATCCCAACTATGGATAAATAAGCTTTAACTTACTTTGGTGTTTTATTGAGGAAATTAAACATGCTGGCTTTGTGTTGGAAACGTTTCACAGTTCTAAAGTACAACGTCCTTTCTAGTTTCCAAAAGGTTATTAGAAACACAGTGCTGGGCAATTACCACCCCTATCTTCAAGGTTTTCGTGGCTGTGGCCATGAGCAAAGAGCAGGGTGGAGGCAAGTGTCAAGATGAAAGAAATTAGAATATCACTTTCTAAGAACTGCCTAAATAACTCCATTAACACCGGGTCGGTTATTTGAGCCCTGAATAACCTCGTTAATAATAATGCTGAAGAAAGTCCAAAAGCATTGTACACATAAAAACTTGCACCCACAACCAGTGCTCAATAAATGGTAGCTTTAATTTTTAACACCACATCGCCAAGAAACAGATTATTTTGCTATTCCTGAGTTTCCAAGGAAACTCTCATCTTCTATACTTGGTCCTCTATAACCAATTATTATTTTATATATAT
>NW_012114888.1:149868-159566 GCF_000951035.1 Colobus angolensis palliatus | reverse complement strand
TCTCGGCCTCCCAAAGTGCTGGGATTACAGGCTTGAGCCACCGTGCCCGGCCATTATTTTATATTTGTTTTAGCCCTGCTGTCCACAGAACACAACTGTTTTAACACCTTCCTTTTATACTATTTATCTTAGGTAAAATCATCAAAATATTGAGTTCTACTTTCAAAAAAAAAAAAAAAAAAGAAAGAAAGCCAAAAATGGCAGAAGACATCACTATATCCAACTCCTAGGGCAAGAAAAACATCAATGCTCTTCCATTCATAGTTGGATTGGTCTTCACTGACATTCTCCTGAAACCTGTACCTGAACCTCCTGCTTTTCTCTGGCATATAGAAGATGATGTCAAACTACCCAAACAACCTATATCCTTTTCTGCCCATTGGGGTTACAGATGAAGAGGATGTGTTATTCCAACAGTCATTATGTTGTAAGCACCTGCCTTTCTCAGGGAGGCTGGTGTTCTTATATGTTACAGTGAGAGAGGTGGTTATAAAATGTCTCATTAGTAACCCAGCAGCACAACCTGCTTTCTAAGTTCCCTGGGATGTGGGTCTGCTCCTTTTGCCTTTGTAATTTTCCTTCAATGGCATGATGTGCATGAGTTCACCTTTCCCTTTGAGCAAGAGGTATGCATTTCCCAGGGGTAAAGGGGAGACCACTGGTCTCCCCTTTAAAAGTTACTTGATTGCTACTGAAGCTATGTTCTTTTGTTACGGAGTGGCAGAACAAATTGCCTTTTATTTGTATAGTTTTTGAGGAGACCAAAAGGCAGGCAACAGGGAGGCTGTGGAACTCCTTAGCAATTCCTTTGTGGAGACCCCACTTCCTTCTCGGGAACCCCTAACCCCCATCAAGTAGGGCAGCTGTGTGCCGGAATGGGAAGAGAAGGGAAGAGCGCTCATTTTCCCTACACAGAACCAGATCCTGGAACATCTGCACACTTTGGAGGTTAAGTGAAGCACCACTGGTGAAGGATAACTAGAGTGACCCACCAGAAAAACTGCCATGCCATCCAATCAAGGCCTGGCTCAACTCTGAACTGTGCCTCCTAATTGGTCAGCTATCTTATATCTTAGGATAACAACTAACATTTGCTATGTAGCAGATATCTGGAATGGAGAAAAGGATAAAACCAAGAACCCCTCCATTTAGAATTTTTTGATAGAATAAAGTGGTTAGTTCTCATTTCAGAATGGCTGTGGACGTTCTGCCTGTAGGCAGGGGTGGCTACCACACTGCCTGTCTAGCTGCTTTTTTTCACTCCGTCCTCAACACGTAAGCTTTGTGTGAAAGAAAGACATACATGGGTACAAGTTCAAAATGGTGTCAATTTTAGTAAAGTTTCCCAGTATTCTTGTGCTACACACAAAACATTACTGCAATATTTTAATACATTACATATTTTGATAGCATTATTCATCATTGCTTGAGCTTAATTCCAAAGCAATATACTTTAACAGCATCCACACCAATACATCAACACAATTTGGAAAACGTAGAACAGCCAGCTCTAACTTACCCCATGATGGCAGGCAGTGATCCATCCGGCTTGGTGTCATCCAAGGTTATTGAAATAGGAGCATCTTCATCTTCAATGATCATGCAGCCACAGTAATCTTAACCAGGAGAAAAATCAATGGGAGATCGAGACCAAGCTCATCAGAGACACCCATACACACATAAATATACATAAACTATTTTTTAAGAGGAAGGCAAATCTTAAACTCTTGGTCTTGGCCCCAATCCTAGATGCTATGTCTTGTTAAATACACACACTGAATATATAAAGATGTCTATTCACCCACAGACAGAAAATGACCCATCTCCATCACCTTTACATTAAGGGCTTATGACCAACCAATGCATGACAAAAATGGTCAGATGACCCTGGCTCCTAGCATACATGAGGAAAGAGAAGGGCTGCGCTGGAGGGAACGACCCAATCCAGGGAAGAGGTGGCAGGAGGGAATCTGATGGGTATAATCAGAATGCTTATCAACAATAACCACCATATCTGGGACGCTTTCTAAGTCCAAGATCCCACCTCATTTAATTCTCACAACACCTTAGTGGTAGGTATTACTGTCACCACTTTACACCTACAGTCTGATGCTAGCAAGCAAGCGAAGTCCTGGAATGTGTAACTTCAATGCAGTGCTCTTTCCATGGTGCCTGCTGACCTCACTCTGCTCATAAAAAGTAAGAAGCAGGACAGATGCCAGGAGCCAGGGCAATGGTGACCTTATGACTGATGTGATCTCCTTCTTCCCTCTCATTGCCAACAAGTGCTCTTGGGGTCATTATATGTGGCCAAGGATATAAGGAAATTGACAGACCAAGATTTCTAACCCCTTTTCTACCAATTTGAAAATACTTTGTTTCTGTTCAATACCTTCTGTTCAATAATCCTAAAACAGTGTGATTTCTTCATATAATAGTTTAAACATGAATAATAGCAGCCTACCTTTCTTCTTCCAGAAGGCCTCCTTGTAATACATCATGCACTTAATAACAGCTCCCATTGGAAGACGCTGAATTAACTGGTTTCTCTCTGCTGGAAGCTCTGGTCTGAAGTGAATCTTGGCCGTCAAGGTCGGAGGGATCGCATTAATTACGTATTTGCACTAAGACACACACAAGCAAAATATTACCTCAAATGTGAGCTGCAGTCTTTGTAGCAGGCATGAAAAATCATCTTGATTACTTCTAAACAACATTGAGCGGTAAAAACACACAAAATGAGACAATGAGGCAACTGTGAGGCAACAAAACAGATCAAGGTCGGTCAACCAAGGCTGGTAATTTGGAAGACTGAGGCAGAAACATGACAGCATTAATTATGCTACTGCTTGAATTGTATCTGGTTAGAAGCTGCAAAAGACACAAGGCCTATTTACTATATGCTCCTTTTGACTCAACCGAGTTACCTCATAATGTTCATGGTTCAATGTCTCTATGATGATGTTGTCACTTGACTGGTCAACATGAGTGACAGGTTGGTTCAGCTTCACTTTGTCTCCGAGGAGGTCCATTATCCGTTCGCTCACTTGACCAGATCCACCTACAAACTTCCGTTCCTACAGGAGGAGGTAGGTAGGACAGGAAACATTATGAAAGCCCAAGGAAGGAAAATTCTATTGGCTACTGATTAGAAAACCTCCAGAAAGTCACAGGCCACACCTCCAATATCTGCACACTTAACTGTCAGAAGAATTCATTAGGACAGAGGCAGAGTTAGCCAAGACAATTCAATGATCATTCCCTGCACAGCTTCCAGCAAAGAAAAGCCATTAAAGTTTATAAAAATCACAGAACCAGAAGAAATGTTCCACTATGCCAATGCTGCCCTGATCAAGTGGGAATATCAGTGAGTTTGTGGGCTTCAAATGCCCAAGAATGCAGGGTGTGGAGGGAGCCCTGGGAAAGGGCGGGCACTGTGCTTACTCCAGAGGATGAGGTTTCTAATTTCCTTTGATTCCTGTAGTTCTGGGCTGAGGTTGTCCAGGCAGGTAAGGATGCAGATGGTGCCATATTATAGACAAAGTTACAGGGTGCTTTTAGGGATAGTGATGTCCTACTAGTCACCACCAAATGATGTTCTAAGAATGGGAAGAAGGGCCAGGTGCAGTGGCTCATCTGGGGTCAGGAGTTCAAGACCAGTCTGGCTAACATGGTGAAATCCCATCTCTACTAAAAATACAAAAATTAGCCAGGCGTGGTGGCACATGCCTGTAATCCCAGCTATTCGGGAGGCTGAGGCAGGAGAACCACTTGAACCCAGGAGGCGGAGGTTGCACTGAGCCAAGATTGCACCACTGCACTCCAGCATGAGTGACAGAACTAGACTCTATCTCAAAAAAAAAAAAGAATCGGAATATCAGATCTTGAGCAACTTTTTGCAAAACTATCTGTAAGTTTCAAGGTGGAGGCACAGGGTGAAGGCTAAGCATCTGCTTGTTCCTTTAGATATTGTTAAATAGTTCTCTTGAGCGGCCCTTATAAGACCAGAAGTGCTCTACCCCCTGCCTTCTGCTATGATCACCATGGAAATGTTTCCAGCTTAATCTAAGAAGGTAACTCCTTAACACAATGCTTTTGGTAAGAACCAGAAGGATATTTTTAGCCAATTGTAGAAAATTCTTTTTTTTTTTTTTCTTGAGATGGAGTTTCACTCTTGTTGCCCAAGCTGGAGTGCAATGGCACGATCGTGGTTCACTGCAACCTCCGTCTCCTGGGTTCAAGTGATTCTCTTGCCTCAGCCTCCCGAGTAGCTGGGATTACAGGCGCGTGCCATGACACCTGGCTAATTTTTTGTATTTTTAGCAGAAATGGGGTTTCATTATGTTAGCCAGGCTGGTCTCGAACTCCTGACCTCAGGTGATCCACCCGCCTTGGCCTCCCAAAGTGCTGGGATTACAGGTGTGAGCCACTGCGCCTGGCCAGAAGATTCTTTAAATGGTTAGAAGTGCACAGCCCACCACTTAACAGATTCCTCAATCATGCTCCTCCAGAAAACTGCATAAGCAGCCATGCAGTGATTTTTGCACTTTTGTAACTGGCTGCTGTTTTAATGACAATACCAAAGTTCTTTATAAAAAATATTCCTGGCTAGGCATGGTGGCTCATGCCTGTGATCCTAGCACTTTGAGAGGCTGAGGCGGAGGACTGCTTGAGCCCAGGAGTTGGAGACCAGCCTAGGCAACAAAGTGAGACTGTCTCAAAAATTAATTTAAAAAAAGGAAAAAAAATTCCCATAGTGGTTCAGACCTAAATTCCTGATTTGTCTTTCTTCAAGAAACCCGGACCATTTAACTTATAATCTGGTCTGTTTTCTAAGAGTTATTCTGAGTTTTAATGTGGTGGAAAGATCATGAACTGTTTCTGTCTTGTTCACTGTCCACCCCTCCAGGTCTAGTATTTGTTGAATTAAATTATAGGATAAGCCTAAGTTCTTTAGAAAAATATTGTGATCATGGTTTGAGATTAATCATCTGAACCATATTTTCCAAAAGGTCATGTAGAATTTGGCTAGAAGTATCCTGGCTCCTCTGAATGAAGGACACAAATATCAAATATGAATCAAAATACTTTAGAAAGTAAAATACTGGCTAAAAGGAGTAATCTGGCATTTCTGCCTATAAGTAAAGACACTTAAAAAATGCAACTGTCCTGCATTTGTCAAAGCTAAGGGTCAAATGGGCAATGACTCTTGGTGTCACAAGAACTTGGGGATTTCCGGTGACCTCCTCAGGAGAGGAATAATTCATTTGGCAGAGAAAGACTCTATACCTTGTACTGTGCACTCAGAATTCGGGAACTCAGAGAACCTAAGTTAGAAGTAAACTGCTACTAGTTAAACCTCATACCATCCAAGCACAACATTTATAGAACAGAGATACCCATTCTCTTTGGATAACAGAAAGGGTTGAAGCAGAGAATCTCAGAGTCTGGGGAATTAGGATTCTGGCTTCGCCATGTGTCCAGCCAATGAACCAAATAAGTCTACTTATTAATAAAGGAAATGATATGGAAACTGGGCAAATTCAAGTGGGTAGCAAAAACTAAGAATCCAAAAGGCAGAATTTACTATTGCAAGAGTGGCCATAATCACTTGTGTGAATTAGAAGGAAGAACAGTCACTTCCATTCTGTAACAGTTAACATAAAAGAATAACTCTGATAAACAGATGGGACAGAAACCTTGTATCTGGAACAGAGATGATTTTAAGTACAATAATTGTACAATTTCTAGAATTTTGGAAATTATTTTAGGAATTTAGCTTCTCCTACATAAACAGCCTAATTTTACCTGCCACCAAAAGGAAGGAACTTAATTCTCAAAACCTAATTAATTCAAAATGAAACATTCTTTATCTGTGAACTCCTTTTCAGGAGTGACAAAAGGAAATGAGAAATTTTTTTTTTTTCAGAAAATTTTTGAGATCATTTCACGCTGCTAATTATTCATGTTTCAAAATACTGAAGCAATTATTAAAGACACTGCCCTGGGAGAAAGCAAAATCACAGATGAAGCTCTTGTTTCAGAACAGACACATACACACCATACCTGGCCACCATTGGTGACAGAGAATATCCGAGTGGTGCCCCCACACTGCTTCACATACCACAAGAACCAGAGGGCAGATACTTCGTGAGGCTCAGAGGTCACATTGATATTCACAAAAAGAGTAGCAAACCGCTTAGCAGTCCTGTTTACAGAACAAAAGTGGAAGTCAGGTATCAATATGTACAGGAGTCAGAGAATGTCATGTTTTTACAACACTATTTAGTGTGTTCAGAAAGTTTTTCTACTGCAATTGAAAGAAAAAAAACCTCAAGGATTCAATTTCTGAAGGAATGCATTCTTTAACTCTTAGAGAAACTAACATTTTCTCCTGCTTAAGAAATTATGAGTTGAAAAGGAGCAGAGGGTCCAGCAAGATGGCCAAATAGAAACAGCTCCGGTTTGCAGCTCCCAGCAAGATTCACACAGAAGGCGGGTGATTTCTGTGTTTCCAACTGAGGTACCTGGTTCATCTCATTGGGACTGGTTGGAGAGTGGGTGCAGCCCACAGAAGGCGAGCCGAAATAGTGTGAGGCATCACCTCACCCGGGAAGTACAAGGGGTCGGGGATTTCCCTTTCCTAGCTAAGGGAAGCCGTGAGAGATGGTACCAGGAAGAACGGTACACTCCTGCGCAGATACTGTGCTTTTCCTACAGTCTTTGCAACCGGTAGACCAGGAGATTCCCTCCGGTGCCTGGTTCAGTGGGTCCCACACCCACTGAGCCCAGCAAGCTAATATCCATTGGCTTGAAATCCTCACTGCTATTGCAGCAGCCTGAGATCAACCTGGGATGCTCAAGCTTGGTGTGGGGAGGGGCGTCCGCCATTGCTGAGGCTTGAGTAGGCAGTTTTATGCTGACAGTGTAAACAAAGCCACGGGGAAGTCTGAGCTGGATGGACCCCACCACAGCTCAGCAAGGTCTACTGCCGCTCTAGATTCCACCTTTGTGGGCAGGGCATCTCTGAACAAGAGGCAGCAGCCCCAGTCAGGGACTTATAGATAAAATCCCCATCTCCCTTGGACAGAGCACCTGGGGGAAGGGGCAGCTGTGGGTACAGCTTCAGCAGACTTAAATGTCCCTGCCTGACAGCTCTGAAGAGAGGAGTGGTTCTCCTAGCACAGCGTTTAGCTCTGATAATGGACAGACTGCCTCCTCAAGTGGGTCCCTGACCCCTGTGTAGCCTGACTGGGAGACACCTCCCAGCAGGGGACGGCAGACACCTCATACAGGAGAGCTCTGGCTGGCATCTTGTGGGTGCCCCCTTGATCCTTCCACAGGAAGGATCAGGCAGCAATAGTTGCTGTTCTGCAGCCTCTGCTGGTGAAACCCCGACAAACAGGGTCTGGAGTGGACCTCCAGCAAACTCCAACAGACTTGCAGCTGAGGGGCCTGTTAGAAGGAAAACTAACAAGCAGAAAGGAATAGCATCAACATCAACAAAAAGGACATCCATACAGAAACCCCATCTGTAGGTCACCAACATCAAAGACCAAAGGTAGATAAAACCACAAAGGTGGGGAGAAACCAGTGGAGAAAGGATGAAAAATTCCAAAAACCAAAACGCCTTGCAAAGGATCACAACTCCTCAACAGCAAGGGAACAAAACTGGACAGAGAATGAGTTTGACGAATTGACAGAAGTAGGCTTTAGAAGGTGGGTGATAACAAACTCCTCCGAGCTAAAGGAGCAGGTTCTAACCCAATGCAAGGAAGCTAAGAGGCTTGAAAACAGGTTAGACGAATTGCTAACTAGAATAACCAGTGTAGGGAAGAACATAAATGACCTGATGGAGCTGAAAAACTCACCACGAGAACTTCGTGAAGCAGATACAAGTTTCAATAGCTGAACTGATCAAGCAGAAGAAAGGATATCAGTGATTGAAGATCAACTTAATGAAATAAAGCAAGAAGACAAGATTAGAGAAAAAAGAGTGAAAAGAAACGAACAAAGCCTCCAAGAAATGTGGGACTATGTGAAAAGACCAAATCTATGTTTGATTGGTGTACCTGAAAGTGATGGGGAGAATGGAACCAAGTTGGAAAACACTCTTCAGGATATTATCCAGGAGAACTTCCCTAACCTAGCAAGGCAGGCCAACATTCAAATTCAGGAAATACAGAGAACACCACAAAGATATTCCTCAAAAAGAGCAACTCCAACACATATAATCATCAGATTCATCAAGGTTGAAATGAAGGAAAAAATGTTAAGGGCAGCCAGAAAGAAAGGTCGGGTTACCCATAAAGGGAAGCCCATCAGACTAACAGCAGATCTCTCGGCAGAAACTCTACAAGCCAGAAGAGACTGGGGGCCAATATTCAACATTCTTAAAGAAAAGAATTTTCAACCCAGAATTTCATATCCAGCCAAACTAAGTTTCATGAGTGAAAGAGAAATAAAATCCTTTACAGACAAGCAAATGCTGAGAGATTTTGTTACCACCAGGCCTGCCTTGCCAGAGCTCCTGAAGGAAGTACTAATTATGGAAAGGAACAACCGGTGCCAGCCACTGCAAAAACATGCCAAATTGTAAAGACCATTGACACTATGAAGAAACTGCATCAACTAGCGGGCAAAATAACCAGCTAGCATCAAAATGATAGGATCAAATTCACACATAACAATATCTACCTTAAATGTAAATGGGTTAAATGCCCCAATTGAAAGACACAGACTAGCAAACTGGCTAAAGAGTCAAGACCTATCTGTGTGCTATATTCAGGAGACCCATCTCACATGCAAAGACACACATAGGTTCAAAATAAAGGGATGGAGGAACATTTACCAACCAGATGGAAAGCAAGAAAAAAAGCAGGGGTTGCAGTCTTAGTCTCTGATAAAACAGACTTTAAACTAACAAAGGCCAAAAGAGACAAAGAAGGGCATTACATAATTGTAAAGGGATCAATGCAACAAGAAGAGCTAACTATCCTAAATATACATGTACCCAATACAGGAGCACCCAGGTTCATAAAGAAAGTTCTTAGAGATCTACAAAGAGACTTATACTCCCACACAATAACAGTGGGAGACTTTAATACTCCACTGTCAATAGTAGATCAATGAGACAAAAATTAACAAGGATATTCAGGACTTGAACTCAGCCCTGGACCAAGTGGACCTAACAGACATCTACAGAACTCTCCACCCCAAATCAACAGAGTATACATTCTTCTCAGCACCACATCACACTTATTCTAAAATGACCACATAATTAGAACTCCTCAGCAAATGTAAAAGAACAGAAATCACAACAAACTGTCTCTCAGACCACAGTACAATCAAATTAGAACTCAGGATGAAGAAACTCACTCAAAACTGCACAACTACACGGAAACTGAACAACCTGCTCCTGAATGACTACTGAGAATTAACGAAATGAAGACAGAAATAAAGATGTTCTTTGAAATGAATGAGAATAAAGACACAATGCACCAGAATCTCTGGGACACATTTAAAGCAGTGTATAGAGGAAAATTTATAGCACTAAATGCCCAAAAGAGAAAGCAGGGAAGATCTAAAACCGACACCCTAATATCACAATTAAAAGAACTAGAGAAGCAAGAGCAAACAAATCCAAAAGCTAGCAGAAGACAAGAAATAACTAAGATCACAGCAGAACTGAAGGAGAT
>NW_012114888.1:147607-149688 GCF_000951035.1 Colobus angolensis palliatus | reverse complement strand
AGAAGAAAAGAGAGAAGAATCAAATAGACGCAATAAAAAATGATAAAGGGGATATCACACCGACCCCACAGAAATACAAACTACCAACAGAGAATACTATAAACACCTCTATGCAAATAAACTAGAAAATCTAGAAGAAATGGATAAATTCCTGGACTCTATGCAAATAAACTAGAAAATCTAGAAGAAATGGATAAATTCCTGGGCACATACACCCTCCCAAGACTAAACCAGGAAGAAGTCGAATCTCTAAATAGACCAATAACAGGTTCTGAAATTGAGACAGTAATTAATAGCCAAAAAAAGTCCAGGACCAGATGGATTCACAGCTGAATTCTACCAGAGGTACAAAGAGGAGCTGCTACCATTCCTTCTGAAACTATTCCAATCAATAGAAAAAGAGGGGATCCTCCCTAACTCATTTTATGAGGCCAGCATCATCCTGATACCAAAACCTGACAGAGACACAACAAAAAAAGAAAATTTCAGGCCAATATCCCTGATGACCATCAATGCAAAAATCCTCAATAAAATACTAGCAAACCAAATCCTGCAGCACATCAAAAAGCGTATCCACCTAGATCAAGTTGGCTTCCTCCCTGGGATGCAAGGCTGGTTCAACATACACAAATCAATAAATGTAATCCATCACATAAACAGAACCAATGACAAAAACCACAAGATTATCTCAACAGATACAGAAAAGGCCTTGGACAAAATTCAACAGCCCTTCATGCTAAAAACTCTGAATAAACTAGGTATTGACGGAACGTATCTCAAAATAATAAGAGCTGTTTATGACAAACCCACAGCCAATATCATACTGAATGAACAAAAACTGGAAGCATTCCCTTTGAAAACTGGCATAAGACAAGGATGTCCTCTCTCACCACTCCTATTCAACATAGTATTGGAAGTTCTGGCCAGGGCAATCACGCAAGAGAAAGAAATAAAGAGTATTCAACTAGGAAAAGAGGAAGTCAAATTGTCTGTTTGCAGATGACATGACTGTATATTTAGAAAGCCCCATCGTCTTAGCCTAAAATCTCCTTAAGCTGATAAGCAACTTCAGCAAAGTCTCAGGATACAAAATCAATGTGCAAAAATCACAAGCATTCCTATACACCAATAACAGACAGAGAACCAAATCATGAGTGAACTCCCATTCACAATTGCTACAAAGAGAATAAAATACCTAGGAATCCGATTTACAAGGGATGTGAAGGACCTCTTCAAGGAGAACTACAAACCACTGTTCAACGAAATAAAAGAGGACACAAACAAATGGAAGAACATTCCATGCTCATGGATAGGAAGAATTAATATCATGAAAATGGCCACACTGCCCAAAGTAATTCATACATTCAGTGCTATCCCCATCAAGCTACGACCGACTTTCTTCACAGAATTGGAAAAAACTACTTTAAACTTCATATGGAACCAAAAAAAGAGCCCGCATAGCCAAGACAATCCTAAGCAAAAAGAACAAAGCTGGAGGCATCATGTTACCTGACTTCAAACTATACTACAAGGCTACAGTAACCAAAACAGCATGGTACTGCTACCAAAACAGATATATAGACCAACGGAACAGAACAGAGGCCTCATAAGTAACACCACACATCTACAACCATCTGATCTTTGACAAACCTGACAAAAACAAGCAACAGGGAAAGGATTCCCTATTTAATAAATAGTGCTGGGAAAACTGGCTAGCCATATGCAGAAAGGTGAAATTGGATCCCTTCCTTACACTTTATACAAAAATTAACTCAAGATGGATTAAAGATTTAAATGTATAACCTAAAACCATAAAAACTGTAGAAGAAAACCTAGGCAATACCATTCAGAACACAGGGATGGACAAAGACTTCATAACTAAAACACCAAAAGCAACGGCAACAAAAGCCAAAACAGACAAATGGGATCTAATTAAACTAAAGAGCTCTGGCACAGCAAAATAAACTATCATCAGAGTTAACTGGCAACCTACAGAATGGGAGAAAATTTTTGTAATCTACCCATCTGACAAAGGGCTAATATCCAGAATCTACAAAGAACCTAAACAAATTTACAAGAAA
>NW_012114888.1:86161-147252 GCF_000951035.1 Colobus angolensis palliatus | reverse complement strand
AACCAACCCAAATGCCCATCAATGATAGACTGGATAAAGAAAATGTGGCACATATACACCATGGAATACTATGCAGCCATAAAAAAAGGATGAGTTCCTGTCCTTTGCAGGGACATGGATGAAACTGGAAACCATCATTCTCAGCAAAGTAACACAAGAAGACAAAACCAAACACCACACGTTCTCACTCATAAGTGGAAGTTGAACAATAAGAACACATGGACACAGGGAGGGGAACATCACACACCAGGGCCTGTCAGGGGATTGGGGGCTTGGGGAGGGATAGCATTAGGAGAAATGCCTAATGTAAACAATGAGTTGATGGGTGTAGCAAACTAACATGGCACATGCATACCTATGTAACAAACCTACACGTTGTGCACATGCACCCCAGAACTTAAAGTATAATTAAAAAAAAAAGAAATTATGAGTTAGCTCCAAGTATGCTAATCCAGGTTCTCTCTAAGCGTCAATATGCTTGTTTCAACACCCATCCTCTCCTCTCCATCTTCATTGCCACAGCCCTGGTCCAGGCTACCAATATGTCCAGGCTATAGCAGTGGTGGCTCTTACTTGGTCATCCTGCATCCCCTCTTGTATCCTCCACACTATAGCCAATGAGGTCTTTTAAAAGTGCCAAACTCAAAAAACCCTCTGCTCATAACCCTTCAATGACCTTCAATGGAGAAAGGACAAATCTTGAATGTGGCCAATAGATCCTGCACTATCAGCCTCTAGACCAGTCCTCCAAACTCCCCTTATACCACTTGCTCTTGTCATCACTATGGTCCAGCTACACTGTCCACTCAGTTGCTCAAACATGCCAATATCCTCACTTCAAGGCCTTCACAAATGCTTGTCCCTGTCCTCTATGCCTAGAAGATTCCATCACTGTACATCATCTACCTGTCGCTGTCTCCCCACTCCCCTGCGAACTTTGAGGCATTTTTGAAAGATACCATTCTCCCCACATCATCCAACCTTTCCTGTCTCCCCACGTACCTGTGGGTCATTTCTGGAAGGTAGCATCCTGCCACACACCATTGACTCTTCCTGTCTAGCTGCTACTCCTCTGGTTCATTTCTGGACAGTACTATTGCCCCCAAAACGTACACCCTTCCCTGCCTCCTCTCAGCAGTTGTGTCTCATTCCTAGAAGACAGTATCTCTGCAAACACATTTTCTATTTTCATATGTCCCCACTGACTCTGAGAGTCATTCCTAGTAGATACCATCTGCCTACACCATCCAATCTTCCTATATCACCCTAATACTATGGGTGATTTGGGGATATCATTGCCTCCCCCCTCCCCCACCCCACAACCAGATTCAACCTTCACTGTCTCTTCCAGAGCCTGTGTCACAACCCCGGAAGATATAATTCCCCCAACACTAATCTCTCCTATCTCCCCCTTGCACCTGTCGGCCATTAGAGGAAGATATTCCCTCCACACCATCTACTCTTGCTGTCTCCCCTCTAAACCTATGGCTAATTCCTTGAATATACCATGTACCAACACTATCCAATCATAATGTCTTCCCTCAAGCCCTGGTGGTTCATTCCTGGAAGATGTATCTTGCTACAGCATTCCTGTCTTCCTGTCTCCCCCATTCCCAGCTATGTCATTCCCAAATACCACCCCCCAGAACATCCATCCTTCCTGTCTCTCCCTACCACTCCCCATGTGGCTCATTCCTGGAAGGTACCATCTCTCTAAACTCCTGTCTCCCCGTATCCCTGTGGGTTGTTTCTGGAAGATACCATCCTTCCACACCATCTGCCCTTCTTGTCTCCCCAGCCACCGCACCTGTGGCTGTCTCCAAAGCTAATCCACCCTGTCTCCCACTTCTCTTGCGGGTCATTCCTGGAAGACACCATCTCCCAACACCACCCACCTTTCCTGCCTCCCCCAGTCACCACCTGTGTGGTTCATTCCTGGAAGATACCATATTGCCACACCATCCAACCTTTCTATTTCCCCCTACTCCTGAGTCACATTGGATGATACCACCCCCTCCCTAAGACATCTACCATTCCCTGTCTTCCCACAGTGCCTATGTCACATTCCTGAAAGATACTATACCCCTACACAAAACTATCCACTCTTCCCTGTCAGTCATTCTGTTAGATACCATCCCCCGTCCTGTGTCCCCCCGAAGCACCACCAGTGTGGTTCATTCCTGCAAGATACCATCCTGCCACACAATCCAACCTTCCTGTTTCCCCACTACCCCTCTGGGTTATTTCAGGATGATACTGCCTCCTCCCCAAAACGTCTACCCTTCCCTGTCACCCTATAGTGCCTGTGTCATATTCCTGATACTATCCCCTCTTACATTATTTACCCTGCCTTGACTCCCTCTGGGATCTCCGGGCCATCCTGGAAGATCCCATTCTCCTACCTCATCCATCATTCCCCCGCTTCCCCAGTTCCGTAGTTCATTCCCGGAAGATACCATCTCCAATGCAACATCCATCCTTCTTCTCTATCCCCTGCCCTGTGGGTCATGCCTGGAAAATATCATTCTGCCATACCCTACCTGTCTGCCATCTACCCCTGTGGTCCATTCCTGGAAGATACAATCCCCCAAAACACCCACATGCCAGGGCTCATTCCTGGAAGATACCATCCTGCCACACCATCCACCCTTCCAATATCCCCCGGACCTCTAACCACCCTTGTGGCAGATTGCTGGAAGATACCATCTCTCTAAACCCAATCCACTGTTACCTACTGCCCCTGTGGGTCACTCCAGGAAGATACCATCCACATTCACCTGCCTTCCTGTCTCCACCCCCACTACTGCAAGTGTGGCTCATTCCTGGAAGATACCATCTTAGGACACCATCCAACCTTCCTATTTTCCCCTACCCCTTTGGGTCATTTTGAGATGATATAACCACATCTACCCTTCCCGAGGATGCCATCTCCACATATCTCTTCCTGTGTTTCCCCCAGGTACCACCAGGGTGGCTCATTCCTGAAAGACACCATCTCTCAAAACACAATCCACCCTGTGTCCCTCTGCTCCTTTGGGTCATCCCTGGAAGATACCATCGTGGTCATCTTCCACACTTCCTGTCTCCTCCCTCTCCTCTGGGTCATGGATGGAAGTTATCTCCCCCACCACTCCCAATTCTTTGGGTCACTACAGGAAAAACCATGCCTGCCAACAAGCCAATGTTCTCTCCATCCCCTAGCTCCTGTGGACCATTCCTGGGCGGTACCATCCCACCTCACCATCCACTCTTCATGCTTCCCTACTGCCCTTGTGACTATTATCCTGGCACACCATTCATGCTTCCTCTCTCTGCCCTGTCCCTCTGGGTCATTCCACAATGCTACCATGCCAGCCAACATCCCCCTGATGGTCTCCCCCACCACCCACAGTTGTGGCTCATTCCTGGAAGATACTATCCTGCCACACCATGCAACCACTGTATCTCCCCACTACCCCTCTGATCATTTCGGGATGATACCACACCCTCCCTAAAACATCTAGGCTTCCCTGTGTCCCTGAAGAGCCTTTGTCACATTCCTGATATAACCCCCCCAACACTAATCCTCTGGCTCATTCCAGGACGATATCATCCCCCCACACTTCCACCCTTCCTGTTTTCCCCTGCCACCACCCAGGTGTCTCATTCCTGGAAGACACCATCTCTCTAAACAAAATGTACCCTGTCTCTCCCTGTCTCTTTGAATCATTCTTGGAAGATACCATCCACCCATACCTTCTGCCACCCCCACCACTGTCATTTTGGCTCATTTCTGGATGATACCATCCTGCCAAACCATTTAACCATTCTATTTTCCTGCTATCCTCTTGGTTATTTTGTGATGATATCACCTTCTTCCTAAAACATCTACCCTTCTCTGCCTCCTTGCAGTGCTTGGTTCACACTCTTGAAAGATACTATACCCCTTATATTACCCAGTCTGCCTTGTCACCCCCTTGGCTCTGTGGGTCATCCTGGAAGATACCATCTCCCTACCTCATCCATCAATCCCCCCCTCCCCGAATTCTACAGTTCATTACTGGAACACACCATCTCTTCTACTGTATCCATCCTTCCTATCTATCTTCTGCCCTGTAGGTCATTCCCGTAAAATAACATTCTGCCAAACCATCTACCCTATCGGTCTTCCCCCGACCCCAGTGGGTCATTCCTGGAAGATACCATGCCCCCCACAATCCCACCAGTGTGGCTCAATCCTGGAGGATACCATCCTGCCACACCATCATCATTTCCTGTCTCCCCTATCCCTCTAGGTCATTGCTGGAAGATATCTCCATCCACAACGTCTACCCTTCAATTTTCCCCCATGACCCTGTGGGTCATTCCTGGAAGATTTCATTCCACCAAACCATCTACACTGACTGACTTCTCCCACACCTGTGGCTCACTCCCAGAAGACATACCCTGCCACACCAGTCAGGCTTCCCGTCTCTCCCCTATTCCTCTGGATCATTCTTGAATGATATCATCTTGAATGATAACATCCACCTTTCTTGTCTCTTTCCACTACTGCCAGTGTGGCTCATTTCTGGAAGATACCATCCTGACACACCATGCAACTGTCCTATTTCCCTACTATTCCTCTGGGTCATTTTGGTATCACTCCCTCACAAAACAACTACCCTTCCCTGTTTCCCCCCAGAGACTAAGTCACATTCCTGAAAGATATAACCTCCTCAACACTATCCACCCTGTCCTGTTTACCCTTACCCTTAAGGATTATCCTGGAAGATACCATTTCCCCCCACCATCACTCATCTTTCTTACTCTCCCAACCTTGTGGGTCATACCTGGAAAATACCATCCTGCCTCACCTTCCCCACTTGGTGTCTCCCCCCATCCTTCTGTGTCATTGTTGGAATGTATTCCCCACAACATCCACCCTTCTTATCTCCCCCCAACCCTTTGAGTCACTCCAGGAAGATACCATGTCCCCAGTCAGGCCAACATTCCCTGTGTCCCCTTAGCTCATGTGGGTCATTCCTTGAAAATATATCCTGCCACACCATTCATGATTCCTGACTCCCCACTACCCCCTCTGGCTCATTCCTGCATGGTATCACCCCCAAATATGCACTGTTCCCATCTCCCCCTACCACTACCTTTTTGGCACATTCCTAGGAGATACCATTTGCCTAAACTTATTTTCCTGACTTCTGTGGGTCATTTGTGGAAGATACCATCCACATACACCCTTAGTGTCTCCCACCTCCACCACTGTCACCGTGGCTCATTCCTGGAAGATACCATCCTGCCATTCAACTATCCTGTCTCCCCTCTACCGCTCTGGGTCATTTAGGGATGATACCACTCCCTCATCAAAACAGCTACCCTTTCCTGCCTCCCTGCATTGCCTGTGTCATATTCCTGGAAGATACTATCCCCCTTACATTATCCACTCTGTCTTGTCTTTCTTTTGGCCCTGTGGGCCATCCTGGCAGATCCCATCCACCTAGCTCATCCATCATTTCCCTCCTTCCTCAATCTTGTAGTTCATTCCTGGAAGATACCATCTCCTCCATACCATGCATCCTTTATATCTACCCCCTGCCTTATGGCTCATTCCTGGAAAATACCATTCCATGAAACCATCTACCTACCTGTCTCACCCCTACCTCAGTGGCTCATTCCTGGAAGATACCATCTCCCTACACCATCCACCTTTCCTGTTTACTTAACCCCACACATCCTGAAGACCATTCTTAGAAAATACCATCCTGCCTCACTATCTTTACTTTCTATCTCCCTCTACCCTTTTGGCTGATTACTGGAAGATATCCCCCTCCACAACCTTTACCCTTCAGGTCACCCCCTTGCCCCTGTAGGTCATTCCTGGAAGATACCATCTCTCTATACCACCCATCTTCCCCCACCACCAACCACGTGGCTCATTCCTGGAAGATACCATCCTGCTACACCTTTCTAAACCCTCTGGGTCATTTCGAGATGATACCACCTCCTCCACAAAACATCTACCCTTCTCTGTGTTCCCACAGTGCCTGTGTCACATCCCTGAAAAGTAACATGCCCTCCCCCTACAAACACACTATCCACCCTGTCCTTTCTCCCCCTTGGCCTTGTGGGTCATCCTGGAAGATACTATACCCACCCTTTCCTTGTTCCCCCCAAACACCACCAGGGTAGCTCATTCCTGGAAGATTCCATCTCTCTAAACACAATGTACCATGTTTTATTCTGCCCCTTTGGTTCATTCCTGGAAGATAGCACTTCACCAAATCATCTATCCTACTTGTCTCTCCCAACTCTTGAGGGTCATTCCTGGAAATACCATCCTGGTCACCTTCCACACTTCCTGTCTCCTCCCACCTCTTTTGGTCATTGCTGGAAGTTACCTGCGGCCTAATATCCACCCTTCCTGACTCACCCCTGACCCTTTGGGTTACTCCAGGAAGAACCATGCCTGCAAACAAGCCCACCTTCCCTGCATCCCCTAGCTCCTGTGGACCATTCCTGGAAGGTATATCCTGCCACACCAGTCATGTTTCCTCTCCCTGTGCTACGCCTCTGGGTCATTCCTGTACAATCCTATGAGTCATTCTTGGAAGAAACCATGACCCCTCACCATCCACCCTTCCTTTCTCCCCTCAACCACTGCCAGCGTGGCTCATTCCTGGAAGATACCATCCTGCCACACCACCAAAACGTCTTATGTACCCTCTGCCCTGTGGACCATTCCTGGAAAATTCCATTTTGCCAAATGATCTACACTACCTATGTTCCCTCTATCCTTGTGGGTCACAACTGGAAGAGATGATCTCCCTCACCCCATCCACCTTTGTATCTACCCCTTGCCCTATGGGTTATTTCTGGAATACATCATCTTGCCTCACCATCTATGTTTCCTGTCTCCCCACCATCCTTCCGGGTCATTGCTGGAAAACTCCCCTTCCCCTAAGACATCCACCCTTCTGTTTTCCCCTTTGACCTTTTGGGTAATTCCTAGAAGATACCATCTCCATCCACACAGACCAACCTTCCATTTCTCTCCCCAGAGATAGAGAAATAGCTGGAAAATTTCATTCTCCCCCACCCCACCCCACCTCCCCACCACACACACATACACACACACACACACACACACACACACACACAATCTAATGTTGCCTATTTCCCCTTGACCCTGTGGGCCATTCCTAGAAGATACCATACCCCCACAGGGATCCATCCTTGTTCCCTACTCCCTAACACTGTGGGGGCATTCCTGGAAGATGCAACCAGGCCACACCATTCACTCTTCCTATCTCATTCCTGCCTTTGTGGCTCATTTCTGGAAGACATACCCTGGTAATACCATCTATACCTCCTGTCTCCTCATTACACCTCTGGGTTGTTGGAGGATGATACCCCCACAACATCCACCTTTCCTGTCTTCCTTTTGCCCCTTGGGGTCATTCATAAAAGATACCATCCCACCACACCATCAACCCTTTTTGTCTCCCCCACTATTCTGGTGGCTCATTCATGGCAAACACTATCCACTATACTTGTCTCCCCTCTGAACCTGTGGATCATACCTGGAAGATACTATCTTCCTATCCCTATCCCATCACTCCTTCCTATCTCCCCCTAATCCCCTTGGCTCATTCCCAGAAGATAAAATCCCCCAATGCCATCCACCCTTCCAGTCCCCATCTCCCCTTGTTTCTGTGGATCATTCCTAAAACACCACCCATCTTGCTCCATTATCCCTTTATCCGTTCTTGCTTTTGTGGGTAGTTTTTGGGAGCTATCATTCCCTCCTCCCACCACCACTGTCCAACCTTCCCTCTCTCCCTTTGACACTGAGTGTCATTCTTAGATCATACCATCTGCCTCACTACTATCAACCCTATGGGTCACTCCTGGAAGGTACCATTTCCACCACACCATCCACCCTTCCTGTCTCTCTCCTGCCCCATGGCTTATTCCTGGCAGATACTATCCCCCCAACTTCATCCACTCTTCCTTTCTCTCTCCTGTCCCTGTGTGTCATTCCTGGAAGATACCATCGCCCTACACTGTTCACCTTTTCTGACTCCCCTCTGCCCCTGCGGCTCACTCTTAGTTGATGTACTAACTCCTTAGTTTCAGGTTAAAGATTGCTTCATCAAAGAATGCTTCCTTTACCCTCAGACCACGTAAGGTTCTCCCTGTTACAGGAACTCTCCTAGCATTATGTAATTGTGTTCAAGGTCAGTCTTGCTTGCTAGAAGAACATAAACTCCACGAGGGTAAGGGCTATTCCTAAGAAGTTCACCCCCATTCCTCAGTGCCTGGTATAGTGCCTTCACATAGTAGGCCCCACATAAACTAATAACACATAGTCTAATTAAAAACATTTTTATTATTACAGACTAGCTTTCCTCTCATGTCCCAGTATTCTACATCTATATGGGATTATCATTTTATTTTATTTTAAGTTCTGGGGTACATGTGCAGGTTTATTAGATAGGTAAACGTGTGCCATGGTGGTATGCTGCACCCGTCAACCCATCACCTAGGTATTAAGACCCATATGCACTAGCTATTTATCCTGATGCTCTCCCTCCTCCCACCCCCTGACAGGCTCCAGTGTGTGTTGTTCCCCTCCCCGCATCCATGTCTTCTTAATGTTCAGTTCCCACACTTATGAGTGAGAACATGCGGTGTTTGGTTTTCTGTTCCTGTGTTAGTTTTCTGAGAATGATGGCTTCCAGCTTCATCCATGTCCCTGAAAAGGACATGCTTTCATCCTTTTTTATGGCTGCATAGTATTCCATGGTGTAAATGTATCACATTTTTTAAAAATATCTTTTCAAACTGCTTTTGTAGGCAACCTTTCCAGAATATGAAAACACAATTACTGATTTTATTGCAGATCACACAACGCTTTCATTAAAAGAAATTCTACTTCATTCACCTAAGTTTGTTAATTTTTAGATTCATTTTCTGTTCTAACCTACTTTGAGGTGCCCTCAACATTGCTACTGACTGAAAGATTACTAGGTTTCCTCTTAACTTTTTTTCTGTAAGTTGTTAAGAAAAGCACTGCAGTTCAAGGCAAGATATAAAAGACAAGAAGGGAAGATTAAAAAGTAAATTTTGAATGGTAAAGTCTACTTACTTTGTCCAGCAGATTTTGTCAATGAGCTCTTTCATGGTCATTTTGTCCCATTCAGCAGCATTTGGAGCCTCCCAGGGTGCATCAGCTGGAATCTGTAGAGAAAGGAAGTCCCCACTCAGGTTTGATGGTAACTGCCACCTCTTCTCAGGAAGGGCCTCTTCTTAGGAAGAGACAGGGAGTGGGGTAGAGTTCCTTGGATTCTATGTCCTAATGCCATTGCCAAAACAATAATAATAGTGATAATATTATATATGTCTATGCACAAATTTATATGTAATTATTATAATGATAATATCATCATTATTATTGAAAGCTAATACCCATTTTATGTCCCAAATTCAAGTTTGAGAGATTGATATTACAGAGCCTAAGACTAAGTTTAAAAGCTTTGGGGTGGCAAGTCCTTCCCTCCTTTACTATCTAAAATGGCATTACAGACAGACAGACAACTGTAAAGTAGAGACACTTGGCAAAAATGTCATATAAATGCTCAGTAGCATAGAGTTGAAGGCACATAGGCATTTGTATAAGAGAGTGGGTTGGTATGCTGGTTCCCTGCTATGAGGTCTTGAGTAAATTACATAATCTCTGGGCACTCATTTTTCCTATCTGTCAAGTGGAAACACGGCCAACTTTGCAGTTTGGGTACATTGGAAATGATATGCATTGGTGTCCGGAGCAATGTTCCCTGCACTATGGAAGGATATAAAATGGTTGCCATTGTTATTTCAGTAATGGGTCATGTGCAAACTGAACACACATTTTACCTCCTTCCCCATGTTATCTATTGTCCGCCACAGATTATTGTAATCCAAATACGCAATGGGATTCCATACTGGTGGAAAGGCGCCCCGAAATGGATACGTTTTCCCCTAGAACATAAAAGCAAACAGAATCAATCAAAAAGAGTAATACCTTAAATTTGAATGGTATTCTAAAACAACAATAAAGCAACCAACCTAAGACTTTCAAAGTAACCAGACCCTCCACTGTGTCAGAAACATTCCCTTTGATGGGAACTGAATATATTATACCTGTACAGGCCCCAATTTAATAAAATGTGCAGAATCTCCATGGTGCTGTGTTGGCTGGTTTTAATTTACAGTAAATAATAGCTTTACATTTATTTCTATTTATTTGGAAATTATACATAAAAAAAGGTAGCACATCCTAGTATCTAATGCTGGTGCTACAATATTCTCAACTCCTGAATTCCCATCTAATCTCTTGAGAAAGCTGTTCCCACTGAGACGAGAGCAGGATGATGACGTGGAGGACCGTCTTTAGACCACATATAGGACAAGAATAGCAAAGCGGAATATCTCATGCTGTTTTTTAAGGTCTACAAAGGCTTAATAAAGACTGGCTAGACTACACACTATGCCTGATTAAAGAATCAGATTATAAGCAGTGTGGAATATCAGGCACTTGCCACTGTGGGCTGCCAAGCATCCATTCCCCTTTCCTGGTGGTATCCTGGTTTCTTTCTGGGAAATTGCCTCTCTTCTTTTCTGTATAGCTGTAGGGAGGATGGTCCCAGCTACCAGCTCCCATTACAGAAAATTATAAGTTAGATTTTTTTTTTTAAATCTCTACACCCCTATCCCCAGCTCCTGGTATAGCCTGGCTGTGAGCCTGTTATCTGAGTTTGGCCAGTCACACACTCTCAGAGGACTCTGGCCATGGAGTGGGTCACCCACGTAGAGAAGAGAGTAGACTGTGGATTTTCTTTCCCCATGGCCAAGTGCTGAGCAGATGCTTCCTGCTACAAAGACCATGGCTATGGTTCCTGCCCCTAACTTGCCAGAGCTCTCACGCTCTTTGCTCATTCTCAAGTGTGGTCCTCCAGCCTCACATCAGTTCTGTAGGTCTTCTCCTTTCCTTTCAGTACATTCCCTCTTGTTAGCCTGAATTGGTTTCTATTGCTTGGTACCAAGACCTCTAACATGAAGATGGCTCATTCATCATTAGAAACTATTAACTTCATTTCATTGTGTAACAGCCAAAGTGCTAAGAAAAGCAAGGGTGAGGTGAGTCCCTAGGAAATAGACCAGAAATAGGTAGTTTATAAGGCCTTATTTGCTCATTTAATTTCTTTTACTTTAAAAATAAATGTCTTGTAAATGTTCATAAGGCCACATCTTTTCTACCAGTATAACTTGCATGATAATTTGATTTTTTAATTAAATAATTTACTTGTAGAAAGTCTACTGCATGCACTGCAGAATATTGAGAGCTGTATTGGATTTTTTAAAGGGCTAAAACAAAACTCCTGACCATCAGGGCAAGGACACGAGACATCACAAGCACGTGTATGCACACCTCCTGAGTAAGAATGTATGGTGGCCATTAAGTGACAGAGAAGTACTTTTCCCTTCCACATAGCAAATTCAAATAACCTTGGCAGAATATGTGATCTTGTTTCTTATCTGAAAATGTTACGTTGTAGCACTGCAATACAACTTTTTGAGACTCCAAATCCTTTATCATCATCACCACCATCATCACTAACATTTATTGAGATCCTTCTCCATGCCTGACACTGGCTAAAGCTCTTTAAATGCATTATCTCACGCAATGCTCACTCCAATCCTGTGAAGGCAAGCGCTACTGATATTTCCATTTTATAAATAAGGAAACTAAAGCCCAGCAGCAGTAGCTAGTACATCATAGAATGGAAATTTCCTGCTCCCAAAGCCTTTGCTCATAAAACATACTTTCCTGCCTCCTGTACAGTTGATGGAATGTGGAGATAGGTTTGTTCTAAAGGCATTTTTAAACTTCCCAACTTTCTCTTTCCCAAAAGAAAGAGAACTTTGAAATGTGAAACTTAGAAATCTTCCACGCGTACCTTTTCTGTTTCTGAGGAGTAAAAATGGAGACTTAAGATGCTTCAGGGGTGGAAGACGACCACTGAGGGAACATAAACAACTTTGGAAAAGGCTAATACATACCCTGAGAGAAATGGGCAAAGGTATTTTACATAGAAAACAAAAATAGCTATGGAGAAGAGAGGGACTGAAGTTAAGTAATAGCTCAGGGGCAGCCTCAGAGCAGCTGGTCCTTGTTATAATTCCTCCCTTAACTGAAATCTGGAAAAATCTACATTTTCCTCTGTAAAATGCATGTATAGTCAAGGAACAGTCTAATGCAAAACTGATCTTTGCTTTGGAAAAAAATTTTATTAAAAAACATAAGTATTGCCCAGGAGGCTGCGGCAGGAGAATTGCTTGAACCCAGGAGGCGGAGGTTGCAGTGAGCCAAGATTGTGCCACTGCAGTCCAGCCTGGGCGACAGAGGAAGACTCTGTCTTAAAAACAAACAAATAAATAAATAAATAAATATTCTCAATAGTCTGGGAACATAAAGAAAAGTATTATAAATATAACTCAACAAAATGTGTCCCACATTCCTAATGAAGTTCTTCACAGAAAGATGCCAACTTGAGTATGATTTCACACAAGGTCCAAAGACCCCTTGATCTGAGCCTTGATAAACAGAGGTGGCAGGAGAAGAAAAGAGTTCAAGGAAAGAGGAAAATCTGGCCTGGCAATCATTTTAGAAATGGGAACCACGGAATATTTTAAAAGAAGAGGCGGTGGCTCACACCTGTAATCCCAGCACTTTGAGAGACCGAGACAGGCAGATCACCTGAGGTCAGGAGTTCGAGACCAGCCTGACCAACATGGCAAAACCCTGTCTCCACTTAAAAAAAAAAATAGGAAAATTAGCCAGGCATGGTGACGGGTGCCTGTAATCCCAACTACATGGGAGGCTGGGGCAGGAGAATCACTTGAACCCGGGAGGCAGAGGTTGCAGTGAGCCAAGATCATGCCACTGCACTCTAGCCTGAGCGACAGAGCACGACTCCATCTCAAACAAACAAACAAACAAACAAAAAAGCTCATCTCTACAAAAAATACAAAAAAAAAAAAAAGAAAATCAGCCGAGCGTGGTGGTGGACACCTCTAATCTCAGCTACTCAGGAGGCTGAGGCAGGAGAATTGCTTGAACCCTGGAGGCAGAGGCTGCAGTGTGCTGATATCGTGCCACTGCACTCCAGCCTAGGTGACAGTGCGAGACTCTGTCTCAAAAAAAGAAAAAAAAAAAAACAAAAAAACCAAGAAGACCATAAAGGCCCAAAACATAAACTTCTTTGCTGTTGATAAAGGATTTCATCAATTAGTTTTACCCCTATCAGTTTCTGGCTTCTCTGTTCTCATTTCACAGAAAACCCAAACCTGCTAAAAATAAATGCACGTATGTGCGGAACACTTTCGCATGTGCGAATCTCTAAAGTAGTGCAGTAGGGGTGCCTGGAAGATGTCTCTTGGCTGAGTGAGAACTGCCTGACAGTGTGGACCCTCTCAGTCTCCAAAATGTGATTCTATAGTTTTCTCACGAAGGTGTCAGCAGTTTCTCAATATTAAGCCACTTCTCAGTAAGGAATGCCTTCATGACCTAAGAGAGTGAAGCAGGGGCTCTGGGAATACTTCCAAATGATTACTGCTCTTTAAAAATAAAAGGAAAAAAAATCTAGTGTAATGGTCAAGTTCATTTTGTACCTACACTCTGAAAGCTTACTAGTTTTCCAAAGTGGCCATTAATCTCTAAAGGGCAGTGTCTTTGATACAGCAGAAACTGTTTATGTCAAGCAGAACGCAATGTCCCTGGAACCGTGCCCCCAAACACTTAAGTCCCTTTGAGAAACTACATCTTCAATCTGCTAATGTTCATAACAACAGAAGACTATTGCCAGGAGATAGCAGTTTATGGCTCCCACATAATTCTTTATTGTTGGTTCTATAAGATAAGTTAAGTTTATAGTAAGCAAAATAGCATTTCCTGATTGCCACATTAGAGAGTTTCATCTCTCTGTACTTTTATGTTTGAGTTAAGCAACAGGAAGTGAGCGTTATTAGAGTATCATAGGTCACTGGGGAAGCTGCCAAATAGCCTTCTTTAATCATCTTCAAGATAAAGAGTTATCTTCCAGATTAATTTAGAAATATGCCTGTCCAGCTTATATGAATACCTTGAGACCCTTCTAGCCCCATTGTTTTGTGACAAAGCCTGTAAGATGAATCTTTTGATTTATTTTCTATAGTTTATAACAATGCTTTAAATTTTAAAATCTCTAAGAAGAGATCCATTAAATAGGATGGCAGTTTTGTGTTGTATTAATAGTTAACAAAAGCATTATGTTCCTCTTTCCAAATGCAGGTATCCAAGCTCTCTTCAAACATACATAGCTTCACTCTATCTACAAAAAGCCTTCACAACCTACATGGAGACATCTATTCTTTTCATTTGTCATCCTCTTTGCATTCTTTTAACAGTCCCACTCAAATGATGCCCCCATTGCCTTCACATCCTTCTGTTTTCTAAAATCTGACTTGTATCCTCAAAAGTCCATGGGTGCCCTTTTCTCTATGGTCACCAATGAGCTCCTTTTAGCCAGATATGAAGGGATGTATCCATCCCATCAGCACTTGGCTGAATTTGATACCACCCCATCAGATAGTGCTAGTTGTCCCAAGTCTCAGCCTAGTGCCCCAAGACCCCTCCTTCTATGATCCACTGAATCCCCCAGAGTCTGATCCTTAGCCTTTTCCTTTCCTTCTGCCCACCCCTTTCCCATTTCCCTGGGGAACTTATCCACCCTCACATTTGTTATTATATTTGCACAGTCTTATGGTTTACATTTTTCATGCCTCTGCTCCATGTTTACAAATACCAAATTATCTATAACCTCTCACATCATTTCAAGGGCTGGCAGCACATTCCTATGTGTTTGTTTATGACCTGATATTTCAGATTCTCAGCCTCTGTCTCAAGACTTGTACAGCTACCAATGCAATGGGCGCCTGAGTTGTGCGGTCCCATCTCTGGAAAAAGAGAACCATTAAACTCAGATATAAATGATGATATATCATCAACAATGAGAGTTTTATTTATTTTTTTAGACAGGATATTTCTCTGTCACCCAGGCTGGAGTGTAGTGTTGTGATCACAGCTTACTGCAGCCTCAAACTCTCAGATTTAAGTGATCTTCCAGCCTCAGCCTCCCAAATAAGCTGGGACTATAGGTGTGTGCCACTATGCATGGCTAATTTTTGTATTTTTATTTATTTATTTATTTCTTGTAGAGATGGGCCTCACTTTATTGCTCAGGCTGGTCTTGCACTCCTGGGCTCAAGTGATCCTCTTGTCTTGGCCTCCCAAAGTGCTGGGATTATAGGCATGAGCCACTGTGCCTGGCCCCAACAGTGAAGGGTTTTAAAAGAAATTCATGTCGTCTTTTCCAAGGGATTCTAGTTATATACAGAAATTACAAACAAAACAGTTAAGATAGAAACAATAATGAGTGCTTCTGGCAGCTTTTTTGTAATTAAAGATAATGACAGAGTTTTTTTAAAAAATAGTTTTCCTCTTTCACAGATGCCATTAACTCAGGAGAAATGGGAAGTGTGAAAAAAGATGAAAATATCACACTGTGAGGACAAAAGGCTATTTAACAGCTTTATTAACATATCATTCACATATCCTATAATTCATCCATTTATAGTGTACAATTCAATGGTCTTTGGTATATTCACAGAGCATGCAACCATCACCACATCTCATTTTAGAACATTTTCTTTACCCCAGGAAGAAGCCCTTAATTATTAGTAGTCACTTTTCTTTCTCTCACATTGCATTTTGAAGAACTGCCAACCTATTTTCCAAAGTGGCTGCACCATTTTACACTTCTACCAGCAATGGATGAGGGTTCCAATGTCGCCCCATCCTGCACAACTCCTACTAACGTCTGCTTTTTTTATTACAGCCACCCTGTTAGGTGTGAAGTGATATCTCATTGTGGTTTTGACTTGCATTTCCCTAATATCTTTTCTGATGCTTATTGATCATCTGCATATCTTTTTTTGGCAAAGTATCTATTCAAGTCCTTTGTCCATTTTTGAATTGGGTTGTCTTTTTATTATTGAGTTGTTAGAGTTCTTTACACATTCTGAATACAAGTCCTTTTATCAGATATATGATTTGCAAATATTTTCTTCCATTTTATGGATTGTCTTTTCAGTTTCTTGATGGTATGCAAATGACAACACTTCAAAAACTTTTTTTGATGAAGACCAATTTATCTATTTTTTCTTCTGTTGCTTGTGCTTTCAGTATCATCAAATAAATCACTGCCTAACTCACAGAGATTTATTATTTTTTCTTCTAGGAGTTTTACAGTTTTAGCTCTTGTAGTTAGGTCTAAAATGAGTTAATGTTTGTGTATAGTGTGAGAAGAGGTCCAACTTCATTATTTTGCATGTGGATATCCAGTTGTTCCAATACCATTTGTTGAAATAACTTACTTCACTTTTTGCACTGAGTTGCCTTGCTACCCTTGACAAAAATCAATTGGCCATAAATGTAAGGGTTTATTTCTGAAATCACAGTTCTACTCCATTTACCAATATGTTTATCCTTATACAAGTACACATTGTTTTTATACAAGTATGCATTGTTTTAGCACACTAGCTTCATAGTAATTTTTGAAATCAGGAAGTGTGGGTCCTTCAAATTTGTTCTTCTCTTTTAAAACTGCTTTGGCTATTATGGGTCTCTTGGATTTTGAAAGAGATTGTGTTAAAAACATAGTTCAATTTGGGAAATATTGTCACCCTAACAATATTAAGCCCATGAACACAGGATGCCTCCATTTATTTACATCTTTAATTTATTTCAATGATATTTTGTAGTTTTAGGTATGTAAGTCTTACACTTCTTTGGTTACATTTATTCCTAAGTATTTTATTGTTTTTTGATGCTATTTTAAGTGAAGTTATTTTCTGAAGTTGTTTTCTTAATTTCATTTCAGACTGTTCATTGCTACTGTATAGAAATAAAATTTATTTTTGAATATTGATCTTCTATCCTGCAACCTTGATGAACTTGTTTAACAGTTTTATGAGTTGTTTTAGTCAGTATCAGGATTTTCTATATACAAGATCATGTCATCTGCAAATACAATTTTTCTTCTTTTTTTTTTTTTTTTTTGGATTCCTTGCCTAAGTGCCCTGGCTAAAATCTCTAGTACAATGTTAAATACAAGTGGCCAGAGTAAATATCTTTGTCTTGCTCCTGATTTGAGAAGGAAAGCTTTCAATCTTTTACCATTGAGTATTACGGTAGCTGTGGGTTTTTTGTAGATGTCCTTTATTAGGTTGAGGAAGTTCTCCTCTATTCTTAGTTTTTCTAGTGGTTTTATCATAAAAGGGCGTTAAATTTTGTCAAATGTTTCTGCTCTGTCTGTTGAGATGATCACGTGCTATTGGTCCTTCATCCTATTAATATGGTGGTGCATTACATTACTGGACTTTTTGTATGTTAAATTAACCTTGCATTCCTGGAATAAATCCTACTTAGTTATGGTGTATAACCTTTTAATATATTGCTAGATTCAGTTTGCTAGTATTTTCTTGAAGATTTTTGCATCTCTATATAGGGATATTGGTTTGTAGTTTTCTTGTGATGTCTTTGGTTTTGTTATTCAGGATAATACTGACCTCACAGGATGAATTGAGAAATCTTTCCTCCTCCTGTATTTTTTTAGAAGAATTTATAAAGAATTGGTATTAATTCTTCTTTAAACTTTTGGTAAAATTTACCAGTAAAGCCATTTGTGTCTGGGTTTGTTTCTGTGGGATATTTTAAATTACTAATTCAATCTCTTTTCTTATTATAGGTCTATTCAATTTTCTATTTATTCCTGAGTAGTTTTGATAATTTGTGAACCTAAATCTCTAAAAACATCTCCTGTGTTAGCATCTCTTACTCTGATCTTTACAGGTGTTATATGAAAATAGTTTCCATGGTCGTAAGTCTGGGAAATCTTGGTTTGTGTTCAATAGTCTTTTTTATTGCCAGGCTTCCTAGGACTCCTAATTTGTTAACGGGCACCTTGACTATCAAAGACAGGGATAGAATACGGAGCACTTCCAAAATTTATCTGACCACCAAATGCCCTGTTTTTGCAAAGTATTTTTAAGATTAATGTTGCTTAGAAAAAACTTGAGAAATATTCCCCTAGGCATACTTCACATTCTGGCTTGCACTGGCAGAAGCATGACATAACACAGGAAAATATGCAATGAAAGAGAAGCTGTGATAACCAGAATATTTATTTTCCAAATGTTACACATGGGAATACAATTTCATTTGTATCCCTTCTGGACAAAAGGGCACATTCCACAACACCGAATCAAATAGGAGAAAGGAAGGAAACTGCTTGTACATCTAGCTAAAATTGCAAGTGCATCATGGGCTTCACGCGGAGTTTCTGCCCTCAGCCCGTCCTCCTCCTAACAAGACAGTGCAGTGAGAAAGTATATCAGAGCTGGTAGAGAGGGCCAAGGGCAAAGCAGAGCTTCTTGTCAGCTAAGCTGTTAAGTGAGTGCGTTCACCTTGTGTATCACAGTGTCTGGGAGGATGTGGCCCTGCCCCCTGCTACTGGATGAAGTTACTTCAGTGATGGCTTTATAACCATGATGGCAGAGATAGGGTGATGGCATGGAATGAAAGGGTGGATGAACTAAGAGTCATTATGCTCTTAGCACCATCTTCCCAGCATTTAAACATCAGAATAGTTTTTGTTTTTTTTTTTTAATTTACAGATTGGGAAAAGTCACAGATACTCAGGGCTACTCCACTGGTGGATGTTCAAATAATGATGTCAATTAGTGACTGCACCCATGTCTGTGTCCCAGGGTCCACTTTTGTCACCCATTGCTGGTCCGCAAGTGTGAGCCACAGTGATTTCCTCCCATTGTCTCTGAAGCCTGATTTTTTTTTTTCAGAGACATTTATCTGCTAGATATGGCTATGGAAACTAGGCTACTGTGTACTTTGGCAAATACATAAAACTAAATCTCAGCCCAAGGTTCAGTGTGTATCATTTGAGTCTTACAAATTACAGAAGAGCTATGGGAATGAAAGGTAATTGAATAGTTTACTAATCATTCTCTTTGTTTGAAAAACCTGACATGAGAAGTCTTCTAAATGAAAACAACTCAGTTTCACAGCCTTCAGGATCAAAGCATTCACTACACTGAACTATAATTAACACTCAAGCTTTCTGTGATTCCATCAAGTATTTTCTTCTTCTGGTTGCATAAAACCCAAACACAAAGCAAAAACTAAAATGAAGTGCTATGAAAATAGTACTGGACTGTCAAATATCAGGTATTGACATTATTATCATTATGTGTCTCTTTTCGGTTTGAAGCTCTGTGTTTGCAAAGGTTAGTAATTAACTAGGCTTTTATGTCTGTCCCTCTTTCTTTCTCACTTCTGTAGGACCTTGAACCACTCTCATTATTATAACTTTCTCTTATCTCTAAAGTAGGAGTAACAGCCACTTACTAAAACTCTGTGGCCCAGTAGGTTTTCAAAAGGTATCTGTTCATTGAATTTGACATAGAAATGAAAAAGGTTTGAGTCTGCACGTGATACAGAGGGCTGCATGGCAGCATCGATCCTATTAGGTGGCAGGATGAGGCAATGACAGAAAAGGTTTTCTAGCTGGCTCAACATGTGATCATGGGACAACTGAATTTCCCTTCTTCAGGAAGTGCCCAGAATGGACTAGATATGGGATTCATTGGACGTTAGAGGCTGTTTAAGATTTCAACTGTTAGAGGCTACTTTGCAAAAGTTTGAAAGTTAAAGATCAATAATTGAGTCTTCTGACTGGAGTAATGTGCATGCCACTGGGGTGAGGACAGGGGTTGCTGAGAAGAAATAGGAAGGAAGTAGAAAGCAAGGAGGAAGGAGGAGATTTTAACCTCCGAGAGACAACTACATTCTAACCTGAAAGGTCAGAACCTCCAGGAGTTCAGTTATCATGCAGACTGGAGCAATTTCTCTTGAGGAAGCTGCTCATATGATGTTTAATTCCATTCACAAAGTTCTTTTGGCCATTAACCCAAATGCTGAGGCCCTACATGATTATGTGTGATCACAAAGTCCCTCAGCCTGAGTGTGAGAGAAATCCTTTGTGTCTGACTTAACTCCCTTTCTATGCTGCCAGTTGGGGGGTGATGCTAGGTTACTTCTCAATGAATGGTTAGAAAACAATTCCTGTAGTGAATTAGTCCCTATTAGAAATGAATGGAAGGAAGATGAGAGGGGTTCTGTTGGATGGATGGGCGGTGACAGTGGCACAACAATGTGGATGTACTTAATGCTACTGAATTAACTGTACACCTAAAAATGGTGAAGATGATAAATTTTATGTTAGTGCACTTTACCATTTGTTAAAAAGAAAACAAAATGAGTGGAAGAAAAAATCTAATAATTAACTTATTTTGCTATATATTGGGTTGTCGCTGAGTAGAAACTTTATATTTTTGAAACCAAATCTGAGATGTAACCCTGAGAGTTTATAGGAAGAAGGAGCCTCTGAGAGGAGATGACTAATGCTGACCTAGCTCTCTAAACAGTACAGAGCTTTAAGAGGGATTCTGCCATTAAGCTCTCTGGGAACTCACAAGCAGCAAATGAAGTCTTTTCAAAGCGAGGGGGGAAAAAAGAATGAAAGTTACTAAAAACTAATTTTTTACCAGCTATCTTCATATATTCTTATACTGGATACTGGATAGATCAAACTGAAAATAGGTAAACATTTTTAGCCTCTCTGCTTTTAAAACCTACTCAGAATTGTAATTGAGATAAGAAAGCAATCCCTCCTGTATTACCTCATTTCTATCATCAAAACATAATTTCTTACCATGAGCACAGGCCTGTCACCGCTTGCTTGTCCTTACCTAACTGGTGTTTTTTTGTTTGTTTGTTTGTTTTGTTTTTTCTATCTTCTACCCTGACTTATCCAAATTAGTAATACTTGTCAAGAACCACTTCAAATCCTAATCAGGCAGGATATAATGGCATAACATAAAATACTGGCCAATACTTGGGCCATACTTTGAATAATAAGTTTACATGGATCATTTAACAAAAAGAATATATAGCCAGCAATTTCAAACCATGCCTTAGACCTCCAGACTTAGTATTTTAATAAAATAATAGAATCCATCTGTGGTCTTCAGCCTGCTAAGCCTAACTGGGACACTCTGGGGGCTGTTTAGTGCCAGGTGCTCACTGAAGGCCAGAGGACCTCTCAGACTACAGTTCAGGGTGCAAGAGAAGAGAAGAAGCCACTGTGCCACATGCAGCTCCCATGTACAACCACTGTGAACTGTGAACTGTGAACTGTGAACTGTGTCACATACAGCTCCCATGAACGACCACACCTATATCCACAGGAGTCCCTGTTTCCAAAGTGGCATCTTACAACTCCAGAGCCTTTTGGGATAAAGTGATTTTTGTCATATCTTGGAGCAGTTTATTAGAAGGGTTCACAAGTTAACTTTGGAATAAAAAACAAAGTGATGTAACCCACAGAACACTGCGCTCAGAGCTGGAAAGCCACACTTTGGCTCCTACGCTCTCTGAGTTGGGAAAAATAATGCTGTTTACTCCTAGGACCATTGGGAAGCTCAAGTGAGGTAAAACATGTATTGGTACATTACAGATGGAAGGCAATATTAATAGCATGGAATCAGGAGGGATGAATTCAGGTGTTTAAAAGAAAGGAGGCAAATATACAACAAGTAACACCCCTACAAGGACTTAACACTTTCTGCTTCTTGAGTTTCCTTCTGAGAGGGATTGAAAGTGAAAATGTAGCCTTCTTTGAAGACAAAAGAAACGTCTTCTGTGAGTGGGTATGGACAAGGTGCTAAAAGAAACTTCAAATGAAATGTCCCTTATCCAAAAGAAATTCTACTATAAGCCATGGGTGAAACTCTATTAGAAGTGAGGGGTTATATCTGGTAAGCATTAAGACAAACTCTGCTTTCTGCATGGCCTGCTGGCTAAAACCAAGTTTTCCTCTTAGCAACAACAAAATTTACTTAGTATTCCAGAACATACACATTGTGAAAAGCCTTTGATTTCAGTCGTTGGCATAGAAACCTGGAGTAAAGGGCTGTGGGAAGAATAGAACTAATAAAAAAAGAAAAAAAAAATGCTTGCTGAGCTGTTACTGTCAGCAAAGTCTATGTTGTTTTAAATAAATCTTTATCACACCATTCTCTAAAAACAAATGGGTGGTATATATTTATAGTCTCTACTTTTATTTAGAGAGGATGTGAAAAGCAGGAAGAACGTGAGAATGCATGTAATTGTCAATTTCTCCTTTGACGTAGCCTCTGCAAAATGCCTTGCTCCATTTCTGGCTGGGTTCTCCCTCTCCATACCCCTCACCCTACCTGCATTATGATGTGTGGGAAACTCACGGAAAGCAAAAAAAAAATGGAATCCAACATTTTCATTATTTCTGCAACACATAGCACTGCAAAATTTAACAAAAGATCTCCACAACTCAATGAAACACACTCATACTGATGGAGCATCTTATTTACTAATGCAAGTAATGAATCAATCCACTTGGCAGTCAGGTCCAGCTGCTTCCCTTATGCCATGCAGAAGAGAAGAACTGATAAAGAGAATGTTTTATTTTATTTATTTTTAAAATTACATTTAAAAAAAATTTTTTTGTAGCAATGGGGGCCTCACTATGTTGCCCAGGCTAGTCTCAAAATCCTGGGCTCAAGCAATCCTCCTGCTTCAGCCTCTCAAAGTGCTGGGATTACAGGCATGAGCCACTGCGCCCAACTGATAAATAGAACGTTTTAAACATATCTAGCTATTGCTTCTTGGCTTTTTGGCTAAGATCAAGCATAAAAATATCTAGCTGATGCCATTTAAGAATCTACCTTTAAGGTTCACAACGATATGATTAATTTATATTAATTTCACAGATCAGATATAATCTCCCCAATAAAACCATGTCAAATTCACAAAATTCATAAAAGCTGCTCACTGTAGAAACCAGTCAGGAGCCTATTATATAAGAATCAGGATCTACTAAACCAGAATTAGAAGAGGGATTCTATTCACAAGATCCATGAAGGATACAGGCAAAAATGTTAACTAATATTTATTTACTGTTCTTGTTTACTTGTCTTCTCTTTTTAGATTAGAAGGACCATGACAGTAGAAATTTTGATCATTTGTTCACCACTCTATCTGCAGCCTGGAACAATATCTGGTACAGAGTAGATTTTGCTCTGTAAATATATATTTCTGTCAAATACATAAATATAAATATTAAGCAATGAGTGAATTTAGCATATCAATGTGAATCCTCTACGAATGTGTAAATAGGCATAGTCTCAGAAAGAGAAGGGATCAGGTAGAGGAAACACCACTAAGGTGTATCCTCAGTACTAAGGTGTATCCTCAGTACTCATCTGAGAGGCTCAGGCTTGGAACTGCACACTGTCTTGTCAAAACTTGCACTGTAAGCACAATCTAACAAAGGTAATGAGTAGTTCCTTGGTGAATAGTAAAAACCTTCCTAGAATAAGCTGACACTAGATGTGTTACAGACTGTTGACAGTGTTTAAACAACTTAAACATTCTTCAAAGTTTCGCATTGGGAAAATTTAAGAGCTGAAGCAACCTGGGCCACAAAGATTATTGATTGGTTTATGTAGACAATGGCAATCTCCTCTTCATTTCAGTGTTATTTACAGAAACGAATATTGACTGTATTAGATTATGAAAGCTGAAGTTGTCACAAAGCAATGCAGAAAGTGTCACAAAGACAATTTGCATTATTAACCCAATACACTATCACATTGGGGAAACACCCACTTTTCCTCTAGAAGTAGAGAAAAACAGTGAGAGTTAAGATATTTTAAAATAAGTACAGTTACTTTTAGTACACAATTTATTAACCATCTTATCTGGAATATTGAACTAAATATCTTCCTGCTTTTCCCTAATATAGTTTCCTGATCATCATCAAAACATCTACTACAACGAGTACTTCTCATTCCAGAAATGATATAATGTATTGGAAAACACTAGCAAAAAGGCATTCATTCAGATCAAATAAACTAAACTTTAACCAACCCGCTACTTTTTTGCCTTAACATTGCTGTCTACCTTGGGTGAAAATACATGTTCTCTGAAAGGTTAAAGTATGTGAGAGGATGGTTTAATGATATGTATTTCTATTTTTCATCTTTTCATTTGATGAGATTAAGTGTTCAATGAAAAGAATGATGCTTACCATCTTAAATGGGTAGCTATTTGTAAATAAGTACTAAAATTCAAAATAGAGCTTCAACATTTATTTTCTGACAGTTAAATGGCTGTTTTCCAGTTACTGCATCCATCAAACAATAACCAAGGCACAGTGATTGTACTATAGCAGGTAGTTAACACTGCTCTTTCAGGCTTCTGGGCCAAAAGATTGAGCAAAATGGTCACCAGCACTGCATATGGGGACACAATGAAGGACACACGATGACCATCAGAAGAGAGCTGCCAAAAAGAGCCAGGACAAGCACAAACTGTAAGACAGCTTCCTGGAGTCCACAGTCCCTGACGGTAGAATCTGGACTAGCAAGAGATAGCATAAAGTCAAAAGACCTTAATCTGAATTCCCTTACTCTCTTAGGCAGGTTACTGGGCCTCTGAACTTCAGACTTTTTTTTCTGAAATGGCAAAATAACCCCTAACTTAGGATCCATGTGAGGGTTAAGTAAGATAATGGAGGGTTAAGTAAGATAATGGCACAGGGCCTGGAACATACTAGGAGCTCAGTAGGGAGGGTAGTCATTATTATTACTATGGGAGTGGTACTGGCCTTGAGGGATCAACCACAGTGGCTGTGATTTAAAGGTGCCATTTGTTGTCCAAAGTATAGGCACGGTATGTGTTTTAGCACATACCTGCCACATGCTACATATGCAATAATTATGGTCTAATATTACCATTGTGTTGATGTGCATGGCCATGCAACGGCAAAGATCCAGAGGTTAACAATGCCTTGCATTCTTGTTTGTTTGTTTGTTTGTTTTCTTTTCTTTTCTTTTTTTTTCTTGAGACGGAGTCTCGCTCTGTCGCCCAGGCTGGAGTGCAGTGGCGCGATCTCGGCTCACTGCAACCTCTGCCTCCCGGGTTCATACCATTCTCCTGCCTCAGCCTCCCAAGTAGCTGGTAGCTGGGACTACAGGCGCCCGCCACCACGCCCGGCTAATTTTTTGTATTTTTAGTGGAGACAGGGTTTCACCATGTTAGCCAGGATAGTCTCAATTTCCTGACCTCGTGATCCATCTGCCTTGGCCCCCCAAAGTGCTGGGATTACAGGCGTGAGCCACTGCGCCCAGTCTCTTTTTTTGTTATTTTATTTTATTTTCTGCCTTACATTCTTGAAAACAGCCTCGGGCTACCAAGTCCAATGCCATGGCAAGATGCCTTTGTCCAGTAGGTTAAGCAACAGCGCAGCCATATTTGTATTTTTGTGAAAGAAAAATATGGTAGAAGTTGAGCAGTTCTCCCCTCCAGAAAGCTGCGGTTGTTTTTTCCTTAGGAACAGGACTATCAGGGTAGTGTGGATCCAACCTTACAGCGGGCCCAGCAACAGCAACAATATCAAAAAAGGGACCCTGGATGCTACTCTTAACATTTCTCTTTCCTTACTTAGGCACCTAATGTGGCATACCTCATCTCCTTAAGTCTTTCCATTAGTTCATCCTCTATTAAAGCTTGCAGCAGGACCTTCTCAAAGTACAGAACAATTACATCTGGATTCCTAGAAAGCAGGGTTCCCAGAAAATTTCAGAGACATCAGAAAGTCTGACACTTAAGATATGTAATTTGTAAGGTCCTGTTGGGAAGATTGGACAGCATGTCAAGATCTGTTGATCACTTTCAGGCAAAGTCAAAATTCTCAAACAGAACTTTATCATTTTAACCCCACCTTGCCTCCATCAAGAACAACGAGGAGCTAAATTACTTACAAAAGCTGGCTGTGGGTGCCACTTTCAAACTATCACCTTAGCATCGTGCTTTTTATTTTTATTTTTGAGATAGGATCTTGCGCTGTTGCCCAGCCTGAAGTGCAGTGGCATGATCATGGCTCACTGTAACCTCGACCTCCTGGGCTCAAGCCATCCTCTTGCCTCAGCCTCCCAAGTAGCTGAGACTACAGGACATGCACCACCATGCCCAGCTAATTCTTTATTTTTCACAGAGAAGAGGTCTCACTATGTTGCCCAGGCTGGTCTAGAACTCCTGGTCTCAGATGATCCTCCCACCTTGGCCTCCCAAAGGGCCGGAATTACAGATGTGAGCCACCACATCCAGCCCAATATCAAGTTTTAGACTGGGCGTGGCTGGGAGACTAGCAGGTACCTAGCTTGAGGACATACTTGTAAATTTCCAGTTTTTCCCAGTTTTTAAAATGTACATAAAAGGAACATGAAACCGGAAGAAGAGTAAGAAAGTAGAAAAAAAAAGTTGTCTTTCAATGACTGCATCTCCTTATCATATGAGCCAGGCTTCAGTGATATTGACAGTGAGATATCTTACTATAGATGTGTGTGTGGCCAAACAAACATTGGAGGTCCAGCACATCTCCATTCAGAGTCCTCAGTTTCATTTCCTAGGCCATATATTGGGATAATGAAGAGCACGCACTCAGGGGTTAGGTAGACTGTTAGGAGTTCTATAGCCTTGTCAAGTCACTTTAACCTCTTTGAACTTCTGGTTTCTCATACTTAAAATGGGGATGATAATGCCTGCCTAGGGGGGATGTAAGGATTTAATGAGTTCATGCATAAAAAGCTTTTAGTTGTTGTTTATTGTTAGCCTCCAGGTAAACTAAAAACCTCTTAGCCTCTGAATCTTATCAGCATGAATCTGCTCAGATTCCAAGATAATCATCACACTCATTTGCTTCCCAGTTGGAGTGGAGAGTGAATTTACATGACTATTTAATTAGTAGTTGAGTGCAAAGGGTTTGATCTCTCTCCCTATATTAAATGTGAGAATACAGGTAAAAATGCTTAATAAATGTTAGCAGCTATTATTCTTACTGTTGTTATTACTTACTAGTCCATGGAAACACTGTGCAGTGCAGAAAAGAGAAAATGAGGAAGCAAAGGGGTTTTTCCTTTTTGATCATGGCCTGTTGTAACCAGAGTTCCTAAATACTTTGTGAAATTTATTATACTTTCTTCATTCCTCCCTTGACCTCTTAACCCACAGTTTTTGTAAAGACTACTGATTTTCAAGTCCAACAGAGCTTAAAGGTAAAAAGAAAAGAAAAGAATAAAAAGACTACTGATTTGCTTTTTCACGTCTGTTACCACCAGACTATCCCAAGCATCTGAAACCATGTGGCTATCAGAGTTTACAAAGGTTTCTGGTCTCTTCTGATTGGGTATCAGTGTACATATGTCACAAGTATCCTCAACTCCCAGGACACACCCCAAGCCCTGTAGCCTCCAGACCCACAGTTATTGCCCAAGGTGGAGTAGGGGAAGGGATGTATTTGTTGAGAAGTGATGTGGTTATTGGTGTGGGAATCCTGACATTAGAATGAGTAAATAACCCCTTCCTCAGTGACACTAGCTCTAGGAAGTAGGCTGCAATGTCAGATGGGAAATTTGATTTCTCAAGGCATGTTTCCAGACTCCAGCCACTCCATGTTTGGCTTCAGTGAGAAAGAAAAACACTGGCAACAGCTGTGGATATCAGTGGCTAGAGTTTAAACAATCTCTTGTTTAAACAGTAGGAAACACAAACAAGCTAGACTTCCCAAGAGTGAAGGGCAGGTACAGAGGAAATAAAGCATTCCAAATAATGCCAGGTAAGAATGAGGATGAATAACCAGTTCAAAGGCTAAAGAAGTGGCCTCAAACTCTTCTGTTCCTTGGGGCTCTAGAGTTGCTTCCTAGGTCGCTCAGGGATTGCCTGCAGCTGGGGGAGGGGAGTGTGCATGCGTGTGCGTGTGTGTGTGTGTGTGTGTGTGCACATGTCTGTTGCAGGCACCTGCCGCCCCCACCCCAGTGCCCTTCAGATGCATTAGGAGGGAACCCAGAGCCTCCCATTCCTACTCTCTGGGAGTGACGGTAGCATGTGAGGGCCACTGAGGGTGACAGGGAGGAAGGCCAAGCTGAGTCATAATATCCTGCAGTGATTCCAGGAGACTTTAGCGATTTTTTTCAAAAGAAAAAGAAAAAAGAAAACAAGAAAAGAAAGGCAAATGCTACTTCAAAAGTCAAGAGCCTACTTTTACAATTGCTTTGAAAGAAAAATAACTAAAAACAAACCAAATGTTTTCTCAAATAAAATGTTTCCCTATCAGTCACTTGGGTGAAGTCAGCCTTACCTTGACATATTGAACGAGACGCTCACAGACATTCACTTTGTAAGTCTCTATGCCCAGCTCCTTAGACAAGCGTAAGATTCTGTTTTGGGTTGGTCCCACGTAAGCTCCACCAACATCTACGTAATTAACATGCTCATTCTGCAAAAAGAGAAAAATTGGTCAGGGGACTTTAGTTAAAACTTGGAAAAATGTGTCTCGTAAAAAAAAAAAAACCCATTTATTTTTTTAACAGTTAATTGTGCCTTATGTCTCCCCTATAAAGAGCAACTGAAAATGGCAGTCTTTCCTCTTCCACTCAAGAACTGGGGCACAATCCTGTCTAACACTCATCACTAAGCACCATCATTTGGCAAAGCTATTGGTAAGGTCAATTCAGCAACACAATGCATAAAAGATAAAGAACACTGTAGTACATTCTGCCAGTTTAGATCCTTTACAAAACATTTAAATTATTATGTGAGCTTGTCTCTGGTGTTATTACTGGAGGAGCTACCCAAAGCCTAATTTCCTAATTTCCACCAGGTGAAATCTTAAATCAGTCCACATTGATGGTTCTAGATGCTATTTTAAAACACTTCCAGGAAAGAATGCATCATAGGAAAAGAATACAAGAAGGTATAAAAAGATTCACATATCACTAAATTATTTACAAATATGCAAACCCTCTATCATAAACTAAAATTATTTACTTGGCCTTCCTCCCTGTCACCCTCAGTGGTCCTCACAAGCTACCCTCACTCCCAGAGAGTAGGAATGGGAAGCTCTGGGTTCCCTCATAAATACAGTTCTCCATGCTTTTCAGCTGTTTTTATTAATTGGCAAGTCCCAATGATTTAATCAATAAATTGAATATTGGTGAGCTGCAACCCCTCCATGGCTTTTTTTTTTTTTAATAACTAAAGGGTCTGTGTCTATTTTGTTGTGTATACCAGTTCTCAAGCATGTTGTCATGCCTTTTTTCCTTGTTTGCCTGATTATTTTTTATTGAATGCCACTCATTGCACTTGAAAACATGCAGAAATCATTTGAATCCTAGGAAGATGGTATCTTTCTCAGAGAGGATTTATGTTTGCTTCTGCCCACAGCCTGGGACCCTCACAGTACTAGATAACTTTATTCCATTTGCAGTACCTGAGAGGATTTGAGGCTGGGCCAAAATGCACATTTGACCTAGCTTTCTTGCCATTCACCCTTGGTCCTTAGATGCAGCCCAACTCCACAGCACAAGGAGTTGACCAACACTCCCCCACAAATCAGTACACACTTCCTGGGGTTCTGGACTTGACCTGTCACCCCAGCTTTGCACTAGGTCCAAAGCACTGCTCAGCCTTCGGGAGCTTCTTCAGTGGTTAGCAACTCCCCCTGCCACCCAGGGAAAAATAGGTTAATCCTTTCCAGATGTTGGCCCAGTGATTCTTCCCTATCTTGTTAGCTTGCTGGCTCTTTAATGCTTTAAAGATGTGTGTGTGCATGTGTGTGTGTGTCTATACAGTGCAACTTGTCTAGTCTCTTTGTATTTTGTTATAATTAACCTAATCTGTTATTTCCAGAAAATTGTCTAGTATTATTCAACATTTCCTTCCTGGAGCTACCCAACCTGATATTATCTTTCTATTGGAGGATATGCTTTGCTAACATTTTGTTGGGAATTTTTATATCTATGTTTATATCTACGCTAACATTTTGTTTAGAATTTCATATCTATGTAAGCAATATTGAGACTGGCCTATGATTCTCCTTTCTTCTACTGCCTTGTCTGTTTTTTGCATCAGAGTACTGCTAATCTCCTTAGTTAGTGATCATACTTTTTTCTATTCTGTAGAAAGGTTTGTATGTAAATAAAGTGATCCATTCTTTGAACATTATGTAGAACATACCTGTAGAACTATCTAGGCTTGGTGATTTTTTTTAGGGAAAATCTTAAACTGCACATTTAATTTATTTTTAGGTTAAAGCACTACTCTTCTATTTCCAGACTAAATCAATGTTAACTTTGATGAATTATATTTTTCTCATAATATGTACATTTCATATATGTTTCAGAACTGTTGGTTTAATGTTCATGGCATCTTCTTTTCATTTAATTATTCTTTATTGCATCAGTAATTATATTTTCATTTTCATCTTTTTTTATTATTATTTTTTTGAGACAGGGTCTTACTCTATCACCCAAGCTAGAGTACAATGGCATGATCATGGCTCACTGCAGCCTCGACTTTCCTGGGGTCTACGAATTCTCCCACCTCAGCCTCCTGAGTAGCTGGGACTACAGGTGTGTGCCACCACACTCAGCTAATTTTTGTATTTTCTGTAGACTTAGGGTTGCTCAGGCTGATCTCGAGCTCCTGAGCTCAAGCGATGCACCTGCCTCAGCCTCCCAAAGTGCTGGGATTACAGGCGTGAGCCCCACATCTGGCTCTCATCTCTTATTTATTTGGGGTGTTTCTTTTTCTGGAAAAATCTTATCGGACACTTCTTGTGTATCTTTAATAGGTCTCTTCAAATAATCAACTTTTATTTTATGGATCCTCTTTGTTGGGTGTCTATTTTCTATATCCTTGACGTGTGCCCTTTTTACCCCTTTTTTGGATTTATTTTGCTCTTACTTTTCTAACTCTTTGCATGATTAGCTTATTCACATATAGCCTTTTTCTTTTCTAATGGAAGAATTTAGACTATATGTCTTCTAAGTATTGCTTTAGCTGCATCCACAACTTTATATTTTCCATTATTTTGCAGGTCTCAGTATTGTCACACAGAAAAGGAAAAAAAAATAAGCCTATCTTTATTTATGTTTTCCATCTGAATTTACGCTACCCACATGATATGAAAAACCTTGAGTGGAAAATTTAAAGTGTCAAGGCGGGTGGTTGAAGTAGACTCAAATCCTTTTCCCCTAGGCCTCAAATAATTTACACACAGATAAAGTTCCATGGAAAATTAGCAACCCACAGCCAAGAGTTACAAAACATACGTGCAAACAAGGCACCAAAAGAAAATAAGCAGAAAAAATAATCCAGAAAGACTTTGTAATAGTTGAATTATACACAGAATCTAAAAGTACTATGTAATATATTTTAAATAAAATAAGCCATTAAAACTAGGAGCAGGGGAAAAGAAACTGAAAATATTATCAAGTAGATTAAAAAATAACTGCTAGTAATAAAAATGTACTAATTAAAATTTTAAAAACTCTGTGAATGGGTTAAACAGTATATTCGACATAGAGTGAGTGAACTGCTAGATCTGAATAAATTATATAGAATGCAGTTCGAAGATAAAGAATTGGAAAATATGTTGAGGAGGTAGTTAAGACATGGAAGATGGTGTCAAAATATTAAGTAGTATAAAAAAATAGTGGCTGAGGATTTACCAGCATTGTTGGAAGATAAGAAACCCAACAGGTCCAAAGAATGATAAATAAAAATAAATTCTCATCCAGACACAGAGAAACTGCAGTATACCAAAGAAAAGAGCTCTCAAAAGCAATTCTTTTTCAGAAAACGAAAGAGGCAAATCATACATACTCTGAAAAAAATCAACAATTAGACTTAACGATAAATTAGACTTCAACAATAAAAATACAAGCCAGAAGATAGGGAAATAATATCTTTGCTATTCTGAGAGAAGAAAAAAGAGGAAGAGAAATTCTAAGTAGAATTTGTTACCTGTTAGAACTATGTTTTGTCAAGCTGACAAATGTTCAGAGTTTAGAACCCAGATTGGAGGAAAGGGTGTGTTTCAAGTAGAACGACAATGGTTACACATAAAAGGTCGGAGATTCAAGAACTGACAGTGAACAAAGATACTGGCAAAACTTTAAAGAAAATTAAGCAACATCTACAATAGAATAAAACAAAATTAATAATGTCTGAGAAACATACAAACGTGAAATACTTTTATAGTTTGCAGATTGGAAGAAGGGTGCTCACAACTGAAGCATGAAAGTTTTTGTATTTTTTAGTAGAAAGATAATATATTGATAAACTTTAGACTACATTTAGTATGAGTGTTAATATAGTTAGGAAAACTGTCTGAAAAACATTGGTCTGACTATATAACTTCCAAACAAGTAGAAGAAAAAACTTAAAAAGAAAACAGAAAGAAGAAAACCAGTAGCCCAAAAGAAGGAAAGAAAGAAACCAAGAGGAAAACTTGTTAAAGTGGGACAAATGGAAAGCCATAATATAATATAATAAAGTTAAAACATTTAAAAAAGAAATCATAACAAATACAGATGGACCAAGTTTATCAATTAACTCCACTAAAAATGCAAAAATTAGTTGGGTGTGGTGGCAGGAACCTGTGATCCCAGCTACTGGGGAGGCTGAGGTAGGAAAACAGCTTGAACCCAAGAGGAGGAGGTTGCAGTAAGCGGAGATTGCACCACTGCACTCCAGCCTGGGCGACACAGCGAGACTCCGTCTCCAAAAAAAAAATTAAAAATCACGTACCCCTTGAATCTAAAATTTAAAAAAAGAAAAAAATGTCAGAATAAAGAAGACTCTAACTGAAAGATAAAGAGATATACATATACTAATGTAAGCTGTTATAACTATATTAATATCAAAGAAAACCTTAAACAAAATAAATCTCAGTGAAATAAGTGTCACTACATAATGCTAAAAGATCCAGAAGGCTAAACAAGTGTAAACTTGCATAAACTGAGTAATATACCTTCCAAATGTAAGCAACATTTGACAGGAACCAAAGATAAGTGCCCAGTAGAATAGAGAATTTTTAACTTACTTTTAAAAGTGAATAATAGATTAAGCAAACAAAAAAGGAGCACAATTAAGCTTATTCTAGTGGACACATATAAAACATTGTGTTTAGCTTTTAGAGACTACATGTTCTCTTCCAGCAGAAATTAGAAGATCTTTGGATATTAACCATGTGCTTGCTAGGTTATAAAGTGAGCCTCAAGGATTGTCACCATAAAACAACATTCTTTGACTACAATGCAGCGATGACAAAAAACAACTGAAAATACTCCAGCTGTAGAAATTAAAACACAACAGCCTGGCCAACATGGTGAAACCCTGTCTCTACTGAAAATACAAAAATTAGCCAGGCATGGTGGCGTGAGCCTGTAATCCCAGCTACTCAGGAGGCTGAGGCAGGAAAATTGCTGGAACCCAGGAGACAGAGGTTGCAGTGAGGCGAGATCATCCCACTGCACTCCAGCCTGGGCAACAGAGTGAGACTTCGTCTCGAAAAAAAAGCAAAAACTCCTAGCAATATGGATCTAAAGACTGTAACAAAGAAGTCTGCTGGTATGTTCAAGAAATAGCAAGGAGGCCAAAGTGGCCAGAACAATGTGAGCAAGGAAAAAAACTGAAGATGAGGTTACAGAGGTTATTGGCAGAGCAGGTCACTTAAAGCCTCACAGGACATTGTAAGGACATAGGTTTTGACTGTCAGTGAGAAGGGGGGCCTTTGGAAGGTCTTGAGCAGGGAAATGCTAAAATCTGACTTACATTTGAAAGGCTCACTCTCACTGATGCACTACGAAAGAAAAGAATATAGGGGGCAGGAGTAAAAGCAGGGAAATCAGGAGCCTATTGCAGTAATCTGGCCTAGAGATAATGGTGGCTCCCACCAGGGGATAGCAGTGGAAGTGGTGGGAAGTATTGAATTCTGGATATGTTTTGAAGGCAGGGCCAACAGAATTTCCTGACAAAACAAATGAGGGTCTGGTAGTGTTGAGCATGACTCCGAGTTTTTTCAAAGTTGCCATGTTCTAACATGGGGAAGGTGGCTGGAATAGTGGCCTTGAGGAAGATCAGAAGTCTAGTGTTGGACGTGTTATGTTTGAGGTGTCTATGCAACATCCAGGAGATGTACAAATTTCTAACTTCCATGTCAGATGAGCACAGCCTATTGTATTCAGCATGTTACTTATTTCAATGAGGAGTTAGGGTTTTCATTCTGCCATAATACCAGAAATGAAGTGTTTCTGTGACTTCTTTAAGGTGTCCTCATATAATGTTTATTCTCTCTTTTAGTAACCATCAGTGCTGTCCTTCAAACCTTTTCTAATCTCCAACATCCATTTTAAGATATAAAGAACAAAACTGGAGTCAGTACACCAATACATTTCTGGGCTTTAACAAAGACAGCAAGAGGACTCCTGGGAGTTTCCAAACATGATATCTTTAGAACACTGACACTATATTTAAAGCAAATAATCCTAAATGAAGCAGTAAAAAGAGTGAGGCATTTTGCAGAATGTTTCTTTACAAAGTAAAAACATTCTAAATGAGGTGCCTGAAGTTCAGCATGAAGACACTAGAAGCAGTAACAATGGATTCTACTATGTTGCACCTCAGTCTTTGGGGTCTTGATTTAGATCTCACCACTCAGCCTTTGAAGAGGTCACAAACATGCAACAATATTGGCAAACAAATACACCAACCCTGTGGCTGCCCTGCAGGCATTTCAACTTCATTAATTTGACCTAATGCATCATGGATGAATCACATTAGGAAAAACGGGGAAGTTTTGAACTAATGGAAGACCCATCTGAACAGTTTGCCAGGTAATACCAAATGTGACATTCTGGTACTCAGAGATCCACAGTAGCTTTTATGGCATCTCCTCCCCAAATTATCCTAATTGATTATGTTATTAGAAGCAATTTTTAAAAATATTTGCTTCAGTTTCTTATTAAATACAATTTTCATGCCTGTTTCCTTTTTTAAAATTTTTAATTTTTTGAGTCAGGGTTTCCACTCCTGTCACCCAGACTGGAGTACAATGGTGCCATCTCGGCTCACTGCAACCTCTGCCTTTCGGGCTCAAGTGATTCTCCTACCTCAGCCTCCCAAGTAGCTGTGACTACAGGTGTACACCACTGCACCTAGCTACTTTTTGTATTTTTAGTAGAGATGGGGTTTCACCATGTTGCCCAGGCTGGTCTCAAACTCCCAAGCTCAAGTGATCCACCCGCCTCGGCCTCCCAGAGTGCTGGGATTACAGGCGTAAGCCACCATGCCCAGCCGCCATGCCTGTTTCTTAAAGCCCTCTTTTTCTCCTTCTCATCATTTGGAGTACAAATGCTAAGTCCTAATTTCCAAGCATTTCAGAGATTCCTTTCTCACATTCCTAAGGGGGGTGTAATATCATGCTGAATAGACAATAATGGTTCCTGAGTGGTGCTGACATATATAAATGACACAGCATGGCAAAGTAATTGGGGCCTATAACACAGATGGGGACAAGTATGTTGGAATTCTCATTTCCCTTATACAAAGAAACTTGTTCTTAACTGAAAATCCGTAACATGACTGATGTTCCTGTTTAATAACCAAAAGGTTTTAGAGATAAGAAAAATAGGGCTAAGGGACAACCTAATAACTATCTCCAAAATGAAGGAATATTTTTCAGAAAATGACAGAAGAATCATATCTAATAAAGGCATACAGGCAGAAGACACAACTCTTCATTTGCACTGTAACAGCTGCCTTCAATTAGAATTTGAAGATGGAAGGGAGTTTCTCCAAGGACATTTAGATTGTATCTTATTAGTCAGATGAGAAAACTGAGATGTAAAGTGCTAATAGGACTTATCCAAGACATCATGTCAAGTCAGTACAGAGGCTAGAATCCCAGTCTCCTCACTCCCAGACCAATAGCTTCCCAGTGGACTACATCTAAGGGAGCACTCAGAAAATTTAATCTGGATTGGCATTAATTTAAGGCAAACAAGCAAACAAATGCCACAGAGTAGCACTTCTATAGTGTCCTCTGGAGATGCTATCAAAATGCAAATCCAGATTCAGCAGTTCTGAGACGCAGCCTGAGATTCCACATTTCTATCAAAATCCCAGTTGATTCTGGGGCTACTGACCCACAGACGATACTTTGCATAGCAAGGCTGTACAGCACCCTTAGAGCTGAGCAAAGCAGAAATAGGCTTAGATACATCTCTGTATCTAAAAAGGTAGGAAGCAAATGACAGAAGGGTAGTATGGCACAATGTGGCTGAAATTGCTGCTATGAAATCCTAATTCAAATGTTGTCTGTTGGCTATTCCAATATCCATTGATACTTCCTCTCGCATGCCTGCTTCTATTATGCAGCCTACTATTGTGAAATACTTACTTTCCCAGGATCCCTGACAGCTGAGGGTAGCCATGTGACCCAACTCTAGCCAATGAGACTAAAGCAAATGTCTGCTGGGGTCTTTTGGCGAAGGAAAAGCTTTGTTGCAGACAAGGCTGGTGCCCCCCTTTCACTCTCCGTTCAGCCTTGAATGAGAACCTGATGCTTAGAATCTCAGCATCCATCTTGTTACCACAATACAATAAGCCTACATGCAAAGAATATCAGAGCAGGGCTGGGTGCAGTGACTTATGCCTGTTATCCCAGCACTTTGGGAGGCTTCAAGGCCGATGGATCGCCTGAGATCAGGAGTTTGCAACCAGCCTGGCCAACATGGTGAAACCCTGTCTCTACTAAAAATACAAAATTGGCTGGCGTGGTGGGGGGTGCCTGTAATCCCAGCTACTCTGGAGGCTGAGACAGGAGAATCACTTGAACCCGGGAGGTGGAGGTTGCAGTGAGCCGAGATTGCACCACTGCACTCCAGCCTGGGCAGCAAGAGCGAAAAACTGTCTCAAAAAAAAAAAAAAAAAACCAATATGAGAGCAGAAAGAAGAGCAAAAAGCGAGAGCCTGGACTATCTACCACCAGACTTCTGTGAAGTAATCAAATGTTTGCATTGCCTATGCCATTCTGTTATTAGTCTAACTGAAGCATCTTCTAGTTAGATAGATGCTTCCTCTCTTTCCAGTCACTTCAACAGTCTGGTTTTGTCTTTACTCTCAATCTCCAGTCTTTCACACTCTATTTGTGTACTCTAGCAAAGGGGCTCATTAATTAATGAACTTCTAACTATCAAATGCAAGGGGTTTTTTATTTTGTTTTGTTTTGCCTTTATACTGTGTCAGTTGACTGGTGAGCACCCCTTCCTCTTTCGTCCGCTGACTTACCTATTGCTGCTCTAGTCTGGTCCTCCTCTTCTGCCTCTACTACTTCTCTCTGGCTCTTCTCCCTTTCTCCCCCACTTTTATGTGCAAAAACTTCCATCTTTGCCCCTATTTCCTTCCCACTCTTCATCATCTCCCTACGTACTTTCACCCAGAGTCAACCACCTGCAACCATTCCCTTAATAGTAGTAAATAATAGCATGTATATTTTCCAGAATGGTGATGTAAGCCCAAGTATTAAAAAAGCAGTGATGTAGCAATAACTGGGCTTCTTTCTTATGTCTAGCCAGACATGACCTCAGGAGTACCTCTGGCAGCAGCATACTTCTTAGGGAACAAGGGCCAAGGGAAAAGTTATGCAAAAATATGCTACATTTGCTCCTGCTTACTGCAGCCACCACATTTCTTTTTTTGTTTGTTTTTTTGTTTTTTTTGCCACCACATTTCTATTAAGTTGTGTGTCATTGGATAAATAAGGAATCTAAGCGTGTGTGTGTGTGTGTGTGTGTGTGCATGTGTCTCTGTGTGTGTGTGTGCGTGTGTGTGTGTGTATTGTGGGTGTATAGCCACTTCCAGTACAGCCAAACTATTACTCCATCTGAGATACTACACACTTCATTTACATCTGTAGTATGGAAATTATGACACTGTATTGAAGTTATTTGCTCATGTTTGTTGAATTCACTCCACATGAAAGTCAGTCTTTCGTGTGTACTTGTTAAAGAGAATGCACACTTATTTGATGGGAGTACTTTAGGACTATGGAGGACAAATGGTTTAACTGCATGAACTCTTGAGATCTCCTCTAGCCCTGTGATTTCCAGTGGTGCCACTTGTAGTTTGAGTGAGATATTATATTACATGTAAGTATTAAAATCACTTACCCTCACGGTATATGTTCTTCCTCCAACCCTGTCCCGAGCTTCTAAAACCAAAACACTAACGCCATATTCAGTCAAGAGTTTGGCAGCAGATAGTCCTAAAGGAAAAACAAAAGAGAGCAACGTAACATTCAAATGCTTAAAATCCAAGATTTAACCAGGTCTACACATCAAATAAATGCAGGGTATCATATACAATTCAGTGATTTTGCTGTCTTTCTAATACATTCTGGCCACATTATGATTAAATGAGCCACCAATTTTATTATCTATCATAAGGGATTCAAAAATAACTAATTTAGTCATCTTGCATTTCAGTTGGTCAACAGAAACAAAATGTAATGGTTTTAAAATATAAGTATTTTGTTTTCTGGTGATAATCATATATTTAGAGAATTTCTGAGCCTCTAAATCAATCCCTATGATTTCCCTTGTCCAGAAATCCTGATAGTATTAACAGAAGAGACTATTTTCTTCAAAACTTTCTCTAGCTACACCAGGTCTCAATATAACTATGCTTTGCTTTTCTCAACTTAAAAATCCTGTATAACCATGTCCTATGATTTATATTTCGATTACATGCTTGCTAGATCTTATTTCCTTCACTAGTTTCTAAGTTACTATAAGGTAGAAACCATGCTTCATACTTTTTTCACTAGCTCAAACAAAGCCGAGAACAGGTTTTCACCTGTAATTAAAAGCCTTCAGGAAACATAAAATATTTTTTAAATCCAACATAGTAGTACCAGAAAAATTAAGAAAGTGTTGCAGATTAACATTATATCAAGGGTACATGCTACAAGCATGGTTTCTCACTGATGTTTACCTTGATCTGATCACTTGGCTGAGGTAGTGTTTGTCAAGTTTCTCCACTATAGTTATTCTTTTTCCCATCTTAACAGACTATACTCTGAAAGAAAGGCTATGCATAGCCCATACTTAAGGAGTGGAAAGTAAGTTCCAGCTTTTTGAGGGTGGAGTATCTATACAAATTATTTGGAATTCTGCACTGGAGATGTGTCTCTTCTCCTCACTTACTGATTTCTTCAATCATTTACTTATTAACATATCAATATGGACTCAGATATTTGTTTTATACTTTGGATTATAATCCAACACTATGTCATTTATTTCGTCGCTCAAATTCTTCCAGCTATGGTTATTGGGAGTTCTTTTAGTTGGCTGATATGCCCCTTTGACATGCCCCATCATTGTGTGTGTGTGTTTGAGCACTTCTTCCTTTCTAGTACTACACAATGCTCCAGACTCATCTTATCTTTCTCTGCCATGGCCTTAGAATCAGGCATTTCTTCAGTGAGCTTTGGTACCTTTTACTGGAGAACAGTATTAGAAACCAAGATCTGGGTTCTAGGTGTGCTCATTGCTACTGGGATGTCATTGCTTCTAAGACCTCTCAGCTCACAGAGTAAAGAAATATATTGTGCACACACTTATTTTTAAATCTACATTCATTTTTGTACTTCAAATTCTTAATTCCTAGTTAACTTTATACTTCTCATTATACTTCTCATAAACTTCTCATTTTTACAGAGACAAATATAATACAGGGAGAAAATGCTAGTTATATTACGGTAAGGGAAATAAGAATGGCACCAGAGACAAGATTAGTAAAGTGATACAAGTAATACCTAAATACATATACAAGTGGTTGAGGAGAGGAACTATTCTGATTTTAAAACCCAGTGATTTGATAGTTCATTTCTAATGGTATATATCCTAAAGATAAAAAGAACTTCACATTTTTTTCAATAATAATTTAGCTAGTCCTAGTATTAGCATTGTTATCCCAAGGCTGTCACATTTGTAGTATACGATAAAACAAGTGAGTAATCAGGCTTGTGTTGTTGAGAAGCAGGTTTTTTAGCATGGAGATAAAGAAACTCAGATGTAAAAATGATGAGATGAAGCAGTAACCCTGTAGTCCTAGATATAAATTGAAATTATAAGTATGATCTCTGGATATACTCTACCTTTAAAAAAAATTCCTTAGTTTTGTACAGTGAAAAGGTCTAGAAAAAGTAACCTACCCAGTAGCAATGAACACTCCCAACACCTAGAGTGTTGTTTCTAAAAAATCAGTTCTCACTACAATGAACTATGGCTTGTGACCTAGTGAGATCTGAGGCAGGAAATGTACAAGATGAGCCTGAACATTAAATCATGCCAGAAAGCAAGGAGGCTGTCAGAGACTACTAGGATTATGTCAAAAAGACTCAGGAGCCTACCTATATAAACTCCTACTGGCCAAAGATGAAATAATTTGAGTGTCAAATAAAGATAACAACTACAATGGCTGAAATCCATGAGTTCATAATAATACTAAACAAACACAAAAATTCTCATTTTCCACCTTTGGAAAATGCTAAGGAACGAACTTATCATTTTGAAAAATGATAAGCAAAAGAAAAAATCTAGCATTCATCCTACCTTTCCTATTTGTGCTGAACCTCAAAACAACCAAATAGCTAATGAGGGGAAGTTTCTCTGTATAAAAGTATGCTAGTTAGTAAGTGAAGACAGAAATAATTCAAATGTCAGCATTTTGCAACCCCTAATGAGTTAATGGATCTAGCACAATGATCATCAAGTTGCTAACACACACAGAAAAACAGATGAGACAAATGTTATCTGCCTCTTGATGGAAGCACACACCATTACCTATGAAGTAGTTTTGCAACAATGAAGGAAAGGAGAGGGAATGGGAGGGGAGGGAGGAGAGAGGAGGAGAGCGGAGAAAAGGAAGGAACAAATTAAATTCTAATGTGATCACCCCTCTGTATCTGATACTTAGGGGACAGAGGTACCTGTTAATACTACTGGGATGAAATGAACAAAATCCAAATTGTAGGAAATTATACAGGACTACCCTATTTGCTTTTTATTCCCTACTCACGCTCTCCTTCCCCTTTATCCTTCACGGGCTTTTCCCACAATAGATCTCTTAGACAGCTAGTTCTATCTTGATGCCTGCTCTCACAGAACCCAGTATTTTACTCATATACAAAATGGCATAGAATACACATAGCCAAATCAAGGATGAGTTTGGGTCTACAAGATCTAAAATATCTTAAAAGATATTAAGTCTAAACCATAATATCCAGCACTGCTATCTACTAATGTTTGTGTGCAATTTTGAGCCCTTCAAGTACACGACTCTTACATTGCTGATGCCCATCAAAGATTTAAGTATGTAATGAATTTTTGGAATCAGCTCACAAAGAAAGCCATCCCCTGACAGTTAAATAAACTCAAACCAATGTCTGCCAATCTTGGCGCAATATGTTTTCTGGAACACAGTCAAAGGCTTCTTGTGCTGACTAATGTAAAAACAGGATGAAGGTGAGATGAAAAATATGTTTATGCATAAATCTTTCTCCTTATGTCTGATTATTTCTTTAGGGTTAAGTTCCAGAAGGGAGATTACTAAGTCGAAAGTGATGAACATTTTTAGGCTCAAAGTAATACTCCATATTTAAAAACAGAGAAACTCAGATGCAAAATTTTTATTTCTTCCTATTCCCTTTAATCAACCTAACTACAAACCAGTTAGGTAGATAAATATACCCAAGGGTCTGCTAGAATTGCTCTGGCAGCTCCTCTTCTAAGGAGGAGAAACTGGCTCTCCCCACACTGCCTAAGGGGATGGAGCGGTGGGGAACATTGAACAATAGTGGTGGGGCCCGCAGCAGTTGTGCGCATAAAGGGACCGCTTGGTGGCATCCTACAGATCCATTTCATATGCCTTTCCTTGTTGCCTCTCACAACCATCCCTTGGAGCAGATTTCATTATCTCCATATTCCAAGTGCCTGATATGACCACAACAAAGTCTTCTGAAAAGCGAAGGATTTTACTTCTCATATCCTCACTTAGAGTCTTAATAAAATCGAATCTAGTATGTAACTCCAAACAAGTTTTATGCATGGGTTTCAGTGCCCATAATAAATAAACACTACTCAGGAAACTAAAAGGGGAGGAGGGAGCAGGGCTGTCAGAGCGAATACAATGACCACACCAGTGACAAAGGTCATTTTGCAGTTTGGCATTTAAGGATATAACTAAATAAAATTTAAAAGCTGGTGAAAGTAGTTGTTTCTACATGGCAGAAGAATGATTAGCCCTATAACAAGCAAGGAGAGTTTAAACTCTTAGTTTAAGAAGTAAGAAATATGTTTAAAATATTTAAAAAGGATTTCAGAGAAATGGTTTCTAAAAGGTCTTAGAATTTGAAGGGTGAAGGTTTAAGTTATTTAGGAAAATCTACTATATTAAGCATATTTCTTCTAAGATGCTGAAGAAATGGGTGCTAATGTTTCAGTTTGCGTGTTTACTGGGAAGAAGACCTTGTTAAGAAATTTCCATGATAACTTAAAGGTTAAAATATATACAATATGAAAATAAAAGTATGATGCTGTTAGGAAAGTATTTTTGAATGCTTAGTAAGTCAAAGTACACGCAAATACTTGGAGCTCAGAAATCTTTTGTAATGTAATAACTGTGGCTATCTGCTGATTTGAATGGCAAAACCTAAAGATTATTCCTACTTTAAGATCTAAATCTTAGATTACAATCAACTCTTTTTTGCACTTGTGTGTCACTCACTATGCATTTTACCTTCCCCTCAGCATTACAAAATTCAATGATCAGTTACAGAAAAAAAAATGATATCTTAATTGTCAACCCTACAGATTAGTTTAAGGGCTTTTGACCTACTCTTTCGAAATATTTATTGAGCATTTTTTTGTAAATGGGATAAAATTGTTAGAAAAGATTCTTAAGTCTGAAGGCAAGTCACCAAATAAAATGTGGCTACTATAAAGATAGCTTTTGTAATCAAATATTTTTTCACATTTTATTATGAAAAGAGAAAAATCTCATCTTAAATCTTTTATTTCATCTTGTTCCAGCATTATGCATTACAGCTCTCCCTTTCTTTCATTTTCCATCATTTAATGGCCACATAGAATCTAGTGATAAGAAGCCTGTTTCTCACCACTCCCCACCCGCATAAGGGAAGGGTTTGATACAAGTATGCCAGTAAATGATTAACAACCAGTCCAGTAGTGGGAAGCGGGGACTGTTTCACAGCATTTAGATTTTCACAGCATTTAGATTTCCATGGTGTATATGCACCCTCATCATAGGTTTCAAACTACTAGTGTGATTTCAGGCTACTAACATTATTGTCCATTAAATCAGCAAGTGTTTATGATATTCATTGGGATGTAGGAGATGTGGGGCCACCTTGGTAAAAGACCATTGGACCAAACTCTCAAGTATCCTAGTGTCAAAATGTGTGATTCTCTCACCCATGTTTTTGAGAGAAGAGGTCTAAGTGAACACTAAAAAATCTACCATCCCCTATACTCAGAGCTCTTCCTCTCCCAAACCATGGCAAACAGAGCTCATTAGGAAGAACAGAGCCCAAGACTCCTGAGTATCCTGTGGTTTTCTTTTTTTCTTTTTTCGAGATGGAGTCTCTCTCTGGTCGCCCAGGCTGGAGTGCAGTGCCGCCATCTGGGCTTACTGCAAGCTCCGCCTCCCAGGTTCACGTCATTCTCCTGCCTCAGCCTCCAGAGTAGCTGGGACTACAGGCGCCCACCACCACGCCAGGCTAATTTTTTGTATTTTTAGTAGAGACGGGGTTTCACCGTGTTAGCCAGGATAGTCTCCATCTCCTGACCTCGTGATCCGCCCGTCTCGGCCTCCCAAAGTGCTGGGATTACAGGCGTGAGCCACCACCACCGGCCTATCTTGTGGTTTTCTGTGAGAGTAGAGAGGTCAGAGAAACTATATTCACAAAGAGTTTGTTAAGGCCTTATTGTGTGAACAAGGAGATATGATAGATTTCAAAATGCAAAAACTTGAAAACAGGAAGATAGCAGATCATAGCACAAGCAGATCTTTAATTAGTTTGCATTAAGTATTCTAAATAGGGACGATGAGTTTATAACAATACAATTCCTCTCCTAATTTCTCTCTCCTCAGTCATTTGCAAGTTACAGAAACCAAAATAAAATAGGTTAATGGATTTATCAGAGAGGTTAAAAAAAAGTTAGTCTGCTAAAAGCACACCTTGTTTGAAAGAGTTCAAGGCAATGTGGGTCCTGGTTATTAGATCAAGAGAGCCTGGGTGAGATGTTATATGCAGCCAGCAGTGGTGTTACCATGGCAACCTCAAACCAAGCTCCAAGTTCTTAAAGCAACTGCCCATAGAAACTGTGTTACCACCAATTCTGCAATGCTTCCAACGACCCAAAATGGCTGCTGTCCCCAGAGAATTGGTATAGGAGATGATTTCACCCACATAGCATGCCTTGGGAGTTAATTTATGCAATGAAGCCTTTGAGGAAATAATCCCTTTGCTTCCCAGGGCATAAGTCTCAGGCATACTGTCACTTTGGAACCTAGCTTCCACATTTAGCCCTGCCTTCTCCACCTCTCCCTGGGTCACTTGCTTTACCTTATTTCTTCAAGAATATTCACATTATTCTATCACAGAAAAGTAAGAAATTCCTCAATTTGACTCATGCCACCCTTTCCAGTTCCTATGTGATTTCTGAATTTCTTTCTACAACACATGATCAGCTGTCTCCATTTCCTAACTTGAATAAACCTGGAAATGTAGTATACTCCTCATGGAAAATGCCCAGTGACCCTGCCGTCAATGCAGACAATCAATATATTCATCTGTCACACTCTGTCCCTGCTACCCTGATTTATTTTTCTTCTTAGCACACATTACTACCTGGCACTACACACACATACATACACACACACACACACACATACACACACACACACACACATACACACACACAATTTTTTGTATGTTATTTAATTAAGCCCACATGAAAATAGGGTCTTTGCTCATTTTTGCTTATTGCTGTATCTCCAGAGCCTAGCATAGTACCTGGCATGCAGTAGACACTCAGGAAATATTTGTTGAAATAATTTATTAATGAATGAATAGAGTTTATAAAACTTCAGAGATTGTAATTCAAAAACACTCACAAATTCAATGGTATGTATGCCTACTGAAGGCATTCACAGTTTCAAAACAAACAAAACAAAACAAAAATCCCATAATGAATTGGCCAAACAAAACACTCCTGGGGCAGGCTCTGGATTGATTCTCCTAGTATTACGTGGACGAGCTCCTGCTATAGAGCTAGTGAAATGTGCAATCACATTTTGTTATTTACTGTGTGATAATCTTAAGAAAGTTTCTTCAACATGTTGCCACAGCTATAAAACAGAGATAATAATTGTTCTGCCTTGGTGGGTAATGTGAATATTAAACAAAGTAACATGTATAATTACGCAGTCAAGTGACTGATGCCTGGTAAATGTACCACTGGTATGAGCTATCATCATCACCATTATCCTTAAGGTCACTGATGACCTCCTTTTTTCTAAGCCTCATGGTTTTGTCTCAATCCTTAAACTCCTTTATGCTATGGTTGGTATTGTTGATCATGTATCTCTCTAAATCAGCACTTCCCAAAGGGCGATCTGTGGAAAGTTAATTCTTTGAGGATGTACACAGAATTTGTCAACATTGTTCAGTAAGATAAACACATCAACACTGTTCAGTAAGATAAACACATTATCAAGTTCATTGTGTTCCAGATTACAATAAAGGTAAAGAAAAGGTGCTACGGAGGTCCTTAAGCCAGCTCGCCTGGAGCGATTTAGGAGAGCTTCCAGAGCTTTTGGCATGATTGGCTTGAACACTATGCTTAATGGTGAAACAACAGTAGCATTAAAATCAGAAACAAGGTAGAAATGCCAGCATTACCAATTTTATTTAACATTATTGGGCAAGTACTAATCAATGCCATAAAGGTGAAGTGAGGTATAAAAGTTAGAGAAGAGAGAAAATTATCATAGTGGATGGATAGTGGAAACTTAGCCTGGAAAATTGATAAGAAGGAATGAATAAATGAATGAAAGAAAAACAAAAAGAAAATTCAAGGAAAAAGATGTCTAGTTAAAAAAATTTTTTTTTTTTTTCGAGATGGAGTCTTGCTCTTTCGCCTAGGCTGGAGTGCAGTGATGCGGTGTCAGCTCACTGCAATCTCTGCCTCCTGGGTTTAAGCAATTCTCCTGCCTTAGCCTCCCAAGTAGCTGGGATTACAGGTGCACACCACCATGCCTGCCTAATTTATTTATTTATTTATTTGTATTTTTAGTAGAGACGGGGTTTCACCATGTTGCCCAGGTTAGTCTTGAACTCTTGATCTCGTGATCCGCCCACCTCAGTCTCCCAAAGTGCTGGGATTACAGCTGTGAGCAACTGTGCCCAGCCAAAATTAATATTAAAAGATAAATATCTACCCTGTATACAATGAATTGGAATATGATGGGAAAAAATAAGCTCACTTCTTAGAGCAACATGAACTCAACAAGAGCTCTGAAAAATCTACCTGAAAAATACCTTCAAAATCACCAAAAGACACAATAGAAGATTTCAACAGAAAAAAATAGTTTTTATTTTTGGATAAAAGGAAACAGTATTATAAAGACCTTAATTCCTCCAAATAAATTTACAAATGTAATGAAATCTCAATTAAAATATTAGTAACTTTTTCTTTACATATTTATTTCTAGACCTGTCCAGGTGAAAAATCACATGGAAAAATAGCATGGCCAGCTTGCCAGGAAATTCCTGAAAAAGCATTATAACTAGCTCAACTTTTCATTAAAATGTATGGCAAAGCTACAGTAAAAAGAGTTGTGCTGGTACAAGATTAGAGAGACAGAGAAATAAGAGCATATGGTCTAGAAATAGCCTAAATTATACAAATCAGTAGGTAAATCCTGGTTTAGTCAATACATTGTGTTGAGACATCTGATTTGGGGAAATTAAAAAAGTAAGGCAGAATCTCTCTCTAACTCTTTACTCAGAATAAACTCAGAAGAAAGATTTAAATGCATAACATAAAAACCTGAAAAAACTAGAATAAAGTAGGACAGATTTTTCTAAAATAATATTCTTGGAATAAAGAATGCTTTCTGTGCAAGACACAAAACCAGACGCCATAAAAAGAAAATATTTGCAACATTCAACAAAGAATTCATTTCTTCAAAATATAAAAAGTTCTCACAAATCAATAAGAAAAATGACCAGACATGCTTTTAAAATAAGTAAAAAGAAAAACAAAATTTGTGAACATAAAGTTTTACAGAAGAAATGTAAATGGCTTTCAATGAAAAGGTGTTCAATCTCACTCATAACTGGAGAAACATAAAAATAAAGTACCATTTTGGCTTATTGGGTTGAAGAATGAAAATAGTTAAAACACAGTATTGACATGGATGCAGAAAAACAGACTCTGTCTTACACTGTTGGTGGTAAAGTAAAGTGATTCAACCTTGTTGTCATTAGCTATCAAAACCTATAAATGGACCTCCCTTTGATCCAGCAATTACAACCCTAGTAAGCTCTCTTACATAAACTTACCCATGTGCTCCAAGAGCTACATACAAGGATGTGGTAGAGGCATTCTTTGAAATACTATACAGCTCGGCCGGGCACAGTGGCTCAAGCCTGTAATCCCAGCACTTTGGGAGGCCGAGACGGGCGGATCACGAGGTCAGGAGATCGAGACCATCCTGGCTAACACGGTGAAACCCCGTCTCTACTAAAAAATACAAAAAAACTAGCCGGGCGAGGTGGCGGGCGCCTGTAGTCCCAGCTACTTTGGAGGCTGAGGCAGGAGAATGGCATAAACCCGGGAGGCGGAGCTTGCAGTGAGCTGAGATCTGGCCACTGCACTCCAGCCCGGGCGACAGAGCAAGACTCCGTCTCAAAAAAAAAAAAAAGAAATACTATACAGCTATTAAAATGAATGAAAGTTCTTTGAAATAAATAAGGTGAAATAAGCAAAGTTGAGATTCCCTGTATATAGTATAGGCCCATTGTAGAATAACAAAAAATGTATATACTTCATACTTGCACAGTAAATATCTGAAAGGATACACAATAAACTATCATAGCAGTTATTTTTGGGGTATAGTGCTTGGGGTTGAAGTGGAATAAAGAGTCATCTTTCAATATACACTCACTTGAATGTACTGCATCCTGTAGCGCATCACTGTGTTTGCAAAGAGAAAACTAGCACACACAAACATTAAGAATTTTTTTCTACCTCAAATTATTTTTCCCCTTAAAATGTTTCAAATACAGCCTACAGATATATGAAATGTGGGCTGTCTTCATGAGAAGCATTTAAGGCATGGATAACAATGGAATATTTCTGCAAGTACGTATACTTACCCCTTCACAAGTATCATAAACCTAGCTAAATTCATTCCTTCATCTATTCACCCATAAAATAATATTGCACTCTTACTAAGTCCCGGGCATCATCCTAGGTGCTGTGATATAGGTGAATATAACTAAGTCCTCATGAAGCTTACATTTTTATGGGGAAAAAAAACAAATAAAGGAATAAATACTAATATTAAGTGATTATGAACTATTAAGGAAATATTAAGTGCTATGAAGATAAACAAAGCAGAGTAAGGGGAGAGTAAGCCATGGAGGTGGGGAGTGCTCTTTTACGCAGGGTCATCAGTGAATGCATCTGAGAGGTGACATTAAAGCAGAGATCTTAATGAAGTAAGGAAGTGAGCCATGCAAGTATCTGGGGAAGATAGGAAAAAGGCTGATGTGCTCAAAGAACAATAAGGCTGGCACAGACAAAGGGAAATTAGTGAGGAGATGAGACTGGAAAAGGAAGAAGAGACTAAGTGACAGAGTGTCTTGTAGACCACAGCAAGACTCTAGGTTTTGGTCTAAGTATGATAGGGGCTACTGGAGGCTTATAAGTAGGGGAGTGATTCATCTTATTTTAACTTATTAAAAGATCATCCTGGTTTCTGTGAGGAAAGCAGACTGTAGTGGGGCAAAAGAGGAAGGAAGTACAGAGACTAGTAAAGAGGCAGGTATCTCTGGCCAAGAGATCATGGTGGCTTGGACAAAGGCAAAAGACCACAATGGCTTGGGTGGGGATAACTGTGGTTGCAGTTGTTGTGGGAAGCCGTGAGATACGGAACGTATTTTGAGGCTACAGCCAATAGGATTTGCTGCTGGAATGGATGTGGTGTATGACAAAAAGAGAGGAACCAAGAATGGATCCAAGCTTTTTAACCTGAGCAATTGGTTAAATGGTGGTACCATTTATTAAGTTGGAAACAGCCAGGTGAAGAATAGTTATGGGGAAATATCAAGTGTCTTGTTTTAGATGCATTAATCTTGAGATGTATAAATGAGCTAAACATGTGTTATGAAAAAATAGAAATGTGTTATAAATCTTTGCATCCCTAGGATGGAGCCTGCACGTTGCGATGCCCAAATGCTTGTTGGAATGAATAGAAGAACCATATACTAAGAAAACAATTTCATGCTTATGTGGATGAGGGCAACAGGGAAGTTTCTAATGCTACCTAGATTATATTTATTTCAAGCAATTAAGAAACATTGACAAGGATAGGGTGCCATGTCATTTTAATGCCTAGGTCAGCCAGCAGATTCTAAATACCGCTAGCACATTTTCTGATCTTTGAACCAGCATTGTGCTCTTTGGCAGAAGACAACAGAGAATGTCAATGTACATGCAAACTTGCCCTTGATATATAAAACCATTCCTATCTATCTATCTATCTAATCTATACCTATGCCCATCTGCATTTTGTACTTCCTTTCAGATACATAATTCTCTGCTTTTGGAAAGGCTAAATCTTCTAATCCCTTTGATAGGCTAAAAAAGATAGGGCTGTCTCAAGTAATAAACAGATGAAAGCTAACAATTAACTTCAATTTGCCCTGAATTCAATAGACTGGTTGTCTAGACAGTCCTAATTTATTTGATTATTGTTCAGCATTCATCTTCACTTTAGATAAAAGGATCTCACTCAAGTTAGGGAATGCAATTCCCCCTTCATTTGTTATTTGCCCCATTCTTTCATTGAAACTTAAAATACACCAGGGACACTCCATACTGCTGTCCTTGGACTCTGCACACTAGGATGGGCTGTAGTTCCCTAAATGTTTTATGGAACATGAGTCCTCAAGAAAGATGCTCTGGGGAGAAGTATCAATGTTCATGGAAGTTGGGACACCATATACTGTTTCTCCTTCTGGGAAATGCCTGGTGCACCCTGGCATATGGTCCTGAGAAGTCCTGCAGCAAAAAGACCCATTTAACTCAGCATTTATCCACCCTCTGCTTTTTAAAAAAAATGTATACCTGAAAACACACTTTAGGAAAGCTTGTTTAATCTCTTATAAGATTGATTGCTCAAATAGCATAGTAAACTCCCAAAGGCAAGGTCCTAGGTGAACAATGCCTAGAGCACAAGCTGAGCGTGTTGGGGCAAGGTTTTAGTGTAGCTATGGTGTACACTCTGATGCCTGCCTAGTTCTATCTCTTTATTCCTGAAAGTGACATCTTTCTTCAACTTTGATATTCATCATCACCTAGGAATTGTACAGAGTACACGGCATGATATATTAAGTTAATTATTATTCAGTGAAGTGGTCTCTGGCCAACAGAATTCTTACATAACTGCACATTTGGACTCTTGGACTGAACACTCCAAGGACAATAAAAAGTATAGCCAAATATCAACTCATATTGCCTCATTTTTGAGGCAATCAGATTTCATCAGATTTTCGAAGAAGCATTTCATTTTTGAGGCAATATGCCCAAAGCAGAAAAGCAGAGAGCAAATCCCATAAATTTTACCCAAGGCATATAGTGATGCACAATTGACAAATATTTACTGAATGAATGAACAGACACATACAAGCAAGAAAATGGTCTTCAACTTAGGCCACAGCTCCAAGCTAACTCATTTAATCTGGAAATGGTCACCTTAAAGGTCATCTTCATTATATTTCAGAATTTATCCAAAATCTATGACACTTCTGTCGAATATTACTTCCTCCATGAAATCCTTTCCTTGTCACTTTCTCCAGGTGGAATTAACTCCTCCCTTCTCTGTGCTGACAGTGGACCTCTGAACCAATTTCAGGTATGAAGAGCATTTCAGGCTCATTGCTGTAACCCCTGTGACACAGAGGTTACATAGAGTCTATTCCTCACACAAGTCACTGAATAGACGATGGGCTAATGATACTTTAAATAAACAATCTTTGAAAACTACTAAAAGAAATCATCTTAACCACCACAGCCTTCCATTTCCTTCACCAATGTTTTCTCCCAAATTCTTTCTTTTCAAAACATGTCAAGTTCACTTCTCTAGTTATCATGGACCTAATATAGCAAATGTAGGTGCCTTCGTTTCCAGCCTGAATGTTTTGACTCTTCATCATGGTCTATTTAAAATTTCATTACTAGTAACTGTCTAATGATGTAATGAATCCTCTGAAATATTTTTCACCACTTTCATGAAGCCTCAGTATCAGCTAAAAATAATTACACTACTAGGACAGTGACACAGAAGAGGTTTCCAGAACACTGGCCTGGTGCAGGGGAGAAAAACATCTATGTGTAAAAGTATGCTTTTTTGGGTGAAAAGGTCCAATAGCTTTCATCAGATTTTCCAAGAGACATTTGGTCCAAAAGGTCAAGAATCACTGATCTAAACTATCCCAACAATCTCTACATATCCTAAATGCACTAGGAATGGACTTTCCAAAAAGGAAATAGATTTGTCATATGAAAGTCATTTTACCTAATAGGGTGCCCCATATTTTTAAATTTAAATGTTCAGAACGCAATAACATTCCCTGTGATGTCTTATATAAATTTCTGTCAAGCAGTAGTCACTATGCTTTAGAGCATCAACCTTCAAAGTAAAACAATAGTAAGGTTTACTGCAGATCTATGGATAAGCTGACAAAGCAAGTCCAGTGAGGTGAGGTACAGAAAGAGCACTGTCCTGGAAGTCAGTATTTTATGCATCCAAGGACAAGTTACATAGCTAAGAATTTTGCGGCATTTGGTAATTCCCTTGACCCCTCTGAGCCTCTGTTTCAGTCCCTTTGGGCTCTTATAGGCCACTATTCTATAACCCTTGGACATGGTTAATATATAATTACTTCAACTCTTAAAGTTTATCATCTGTTTTTTATGTTCTTAAGACTTTTATCTGATCAATCAATTAAATATTGTTAATGAGTGTGCTTTGTTTACTTTGGCCTAGCAACAACTAGAAAAGGGTTTTTCAAGAAATCTCAGAGAAGCCATGGGGAAAGTGTGAATGAGCACCTGTGGAGAGACCCAGGCCCTGATTTAAGTTTGTGAAGAATGTCAGTATGAGAGATAATGCAAACTCTTCCCAGAATAAAGCATAGAAGAAAAAAACGTTGAGGACGGTCCAAGAAAGAAAACTAAAGAGACGGATCTTCATGAAATTGATTAATTACTAAAAATCCATACCAGAAGATATATCACATATAACTTAATCCAACTTCTTGGATGACAAAACCACAGTTCAAAGACTTTAAATTTCCCTAATACACAATGATAGATGGTAACATAACAAGAAATAGATTGTTTGAAGGAAAATACAAATTGCTGGTAAAAACATAAAATATTTGTCATGATAAAGGAGGAGAAACAGTCCCAACAATCAATTTGTCTCAAATGCTCACAACATTTAGAAAACGTTTTGATTCAATTTTTGAAGTTCTAATTACTCAAAATTAAAATGAAAAAAAAAACACCTATCATTATGAAATCTATACATACATATATATACTATACTATAACATCTCATACATACAAGTATATTCCTTAACAACTATTTATCAGATGTCTACACTTTCTAAATCACAGGGCTGGGCACCCTGTATGTAATATAAAACTAGAATACAACCTTAGTCTTTCTGAGTACACTTGAATGCAAATACTGCAAGATTTTTCATAGGTTAAAATATTTCTATGCCACAACTACACAAAGATTGTGACCCAATATTCACCAATAATGGTGTTCCATGTTTCTTTTTCTCCATTATTGGTCTCTGTAATGTATGCAATTATGCTATACCTAGATCTATTGTTAAATACATGTTTCACAATAGCTGAGGATTATGTAACAATTCAAATCAATTAGTATTGACTAAATGCTAAAATTTCCCATTAAATGCCAGATAAATCCAAAAGCTCCCTCAACCATGAAGATTTCAAAAAAAAAAAAATCAGAACACAAATAAATGTAATTCTTGTGTTATTTGTTCAGTATTTAAAAAGTTTATGAAGTAAAATCATCCTAAAAATAAAATATAAAATAGGGGCAGAGAAGTGTCCTAAACAGCACAAAATTAATGCTCAGCCCACATTGAACCTCAGAGTATTCAAATAACTAAGGCACCCAAAATAAGTGGCATTTCTTAAATGGAAGCTTTTCTTAATCACTGCAAAACCACACAGTACATGCTGCCAAATTCTGGGTTAAAATGCCTAAAATGGTCCTAGCAGAATAATTTTTACGGGTGATATATTTCAGCAAAAAGGGAAATTGTGGTATGTTGTGGACTCAGTCATCGGAATGCTGAACATTAGTCATTTTTCTTGCGAAATAGCTTTTCTGTCTCTCAGATAAGAAAAATTCATTCCTGCTGATTTTATACAGCACTGAATTCTGGGCAGCTAGTGTTCTCAATTCTTTTAGCAGAGCTCAGCTGATGGACAAAAATAGAGAGGAGTTCTATTGCTTAAACACTATTTGGACACGAAGAGGTCTTTCTACATGGCACTTGGAATTTAATTGCAAAAAAAAAAAAAAAAAAAATGAAGAAACACTGTATTCACCCAGGACAATCCAGCGTTATGACTAAGGCATTTTCACTGTGCACTCGCTAACCATTCGCAGCTCACACAGGAACAAAAATCATGGGTAGACGTGGCACACTGGGGTCATCTCAATAGCTACCAGGATCACATCCCTAGAGGCATAGGAAACAACTACTGTCATTCCCTGGAACTCTCGCCATTGGGAAATTAAGCACTGCTCATGTCTGGCTTACCCTCATGACTGTATCTGTATTCCTCTAGTATCTCCTGTATGGTATGTCTTTTTTCCATCCTCTTATTTCTACCTGTTAAAATTCTACTTATCTCTCAAGATTCCTGCACTTTGTTCATATTCATAACATTAATATTTATCTCACTGCATTGATATTTATCTCACTATATTCCTATCAATTATTATCTCACTGTATTCATGTCAATTATTCACCCACTTGACTACTTCTTCCAGAAGATAGAAGTACCTTATATACAGGGATGCTACTTACTCATCTTTATATACCTTTCTTTCCCCATGATCTGGTCCCTGCTTAGTATATGGGTAGAGGCTCCTGAAATGCTTAAACAAGACCAGGAGCCAGAGCTACCTCTACCTGTAATGAGTTGCTTTGAGAGATCGAGCATTTCCTGTCCTTAAATGCGTTCAAAGCTACAGCCATCTGGCCCTAATCACCAGAGAGGTGCTGTCAAGAAGATTAAAATCTTAGTTGATTAGACTAGATTGCCTTTTAAAACCCCTTTGACCCAAAGACTCAAATTCCAAACAGACTCATGAAGGAAGTATACATTGTCCCCTGGAGGTGGGCTTTTTTCTTGTTTCCTTTTTTTCTCTACGAAAGAGAGCCATTTCAGAAATTCTCAGTTGAGGGCACATTTTAAAATCTTCCACCGCTAGTTTTCTGTCATTTATTGTATCTGTGGCAGCTCATGAGTAAGAACTAGCACCTGAATTCGGTGACTGAGCCATTATCCTTAAAATCAAATCATGAAATAAGAGATAGAAAACAAGTGTAAATTGTTTGTTAAGTACAGATTACAAGCTCTACAAGAGGAGAGAAAAATCAAAGGGAGCCAGAGTGATCAAGGAAAGGAACTTCAGCCAAGTGTTGAAGGATAGATAGAATATAAATGTAAGAGAAAAGCACTTCCATGTTAAGATCAAAACAGATGAGGCATGAAGGGACAAAATAAAGGTAGTGTAGCCTGAGGACACGAGGCAGTGAGACTAAAGCTCAAACCCATGTTGGAAAAGAGTAGGAAATGCTACTTGTCACGATGCGGGGCGGGGTAGGGAGGTATTTGAGAGACTGCTGATAGGGGAGCACTGAAGGCCCTGAGCAGAGGGGCAAGGTGATGAAAGAAGTGTTTAAGAAAAATCAAGTCTGGGAGAACACTGCATGCAGGAGGGACATAAAGGGAGAGACATTATAGTAAAGGGTGGCCACTGGGAAGGGGGTCATAACCAGGTAGCTTCAGGGGTCAAGAGCTTTTGCAATAACATTGATGGAACCTGGAGGCCATTATCTTAAGCGAAACAACTCAGAAAAAGAAAGTCAAATACCATATGTTCTCACTTACAAGTGGGAGCTATATAATGTGCACACACAGACATAGAGGTATGGAATAACAGACATTGGTGACTGGAAGGGTGTGGGGGCAGGAGGAAGGTGGATGATGAGAAATTACCTAATGGGTACAATGTACATTATTCACATTATGAATATACTAAAAGCCCAGACTTCGCCACTACGCAATCTATCCATGTAACAAAATTGCAGGTGTATGCCTTACATTTATACAAAAATTTTTTTCAAAAAGAGTCTGTCCTGGTGATGGGGGGAGGGAGGTCATCATAGAGAAAGGAGAAGAGAGATAGCCCCAAAGAAGAGTGAGAAGGATCTGCTAAAAGGGTGCAGAAGATAAAAGAAAAGATTATGTCAAAAATTATAGAAGGGATGGTAGTGCTAAGAACAGAGCCAAGGAACTGAGGAAAAGAAGCTGGACTGGCTAGCACAGTAGCTATGGTACATGTTGAACCTGAAGTGTTCAATCGTGAAATACCCAGGAGCAGATAAACTATGGGACAGTTCAGGGAAAGAAGAGGATTCAAATGAGAGACTTGAGAGTTTTCTACAGATAAGGGACAGCTGAAGTCCTAGGATGAGAAAGAGAGGGAGAGAGTACCTAAGAACCCCAAAGTGATGAACAGTGGAACCTTTCAAAACCAGATGCTTGCAAGAATATGAGCACAATGAAAGGGATGGAAAAGCAGCAGTCGGTATGGGATAAAAATTCAGGATCCAACAGCATCGCAGAAAACATGAAAGGAGTTTCAAAAAGGAAATGGTGATAGATGATGAATGGTTAAGGACCAGAGCATTTTAAAGATATCACTAGACCAACAAATCAGCAGGGTTATTTCCCCTCTCAACTATTAACATACTATATATAATTATTTAATTGGTGGTTAGGCAGATAAAAAGAGTTTGTGGTTGTAAGACATAGTCTATTTTATGTTTTATAATGACAAAAAAAGGAGATACATCAAGATGCTGTTATTCTCTGTGTAGAGAGATTAAAAAATAATGTTGCTAATATGGATCAATTCTGAGTAATGTCACTTAGAATATGTACTCTTCTAGGAGCTATATAATAGAAATAACACTGCTGATGCTATGGATTGGTGATGTATTATGAACGTGTGGGTAACCTATCAAAGCATGCAAGTCCTAACGACAGTTATAAAGAACGTCCAAAAGCATATAAAACTGCCACAGGGACTATTAAGTAATTCATGGGATACTGCCAAGCACACACAAAAAATGGTATGTTTCTGAATTCACAAGAATGCTTGGGAAGTGATGCTTCTCACCCGCTCATGAAACACTCAGTTGATGTCCAGGATCTAACATGAGCCACACTTGCAACTACTTTTATTTCAGTTGTGAACCATCTGGGAAGGTACCACAGATAGAAAGCAACGTTTCTGGTCAGTCTGAGTATTAAAATCACTCAGATCTGACTGATGGAGATGACATTAGAGGAAGCCAAGTGCTTTTTCCAGTGTCACTGAAGCTGGCCTCTGGAATAGGGGTGTGAACTACTGTGTAAGAAACGCCCCAAATGGAAATAAATTAATAATTAAGAGTGACCATGGACAGATTCAGGTTTTGTGGGACCTACAACTTATATAAGTTGGGTAACCTCTCTAAGAAATAAGAAAGCAAAATTGCAAATACAGGACTGAGTATGAAACTGGTTATTTATTTAGAATGAGAACCGAAGAGACCTACAGTTATAAGGCCATAAAGCATAAAGTTTATCAGCTACGTGGTGATTTCACCTCTGCTAATGACCAAGTATTGAGCATAAAGTATAGAAAGGGAGGAAGAGCAGGTAATCAGGCAGAGGAAAAATACAAAAACAACGCTCCTTAAGGAATTCTGGAGACCGAACAAGAAAAAGACTAAGAATAAAATCCCAGAAAGAACTCTGAATTGCAGAATACAGATGGTATGGAGATGGGAGAGGACCCAGAACCCCTCCTCAATGTATATAACACATTGCCATCACATTTATTTTCCAGTGATCTACAACCATATTGCTTTTAGGAGGCTTGCCTAGTGGGACCAGATTTTGGGAAACAGCAGCGCACTTCACTGCAGGTACTCAACAAGTGCTTTTTGAATGAATAAACAAATACATAAATACATAAAGAGAAACAAGGTGAAATACTCCTTTTTCTTACTCTCCACCAGGAGCTGCTTTCCTCTGATGCTCCATCATACATGTATGTTTTTGCTGGTACTGGCTGGAACTGTCAAAGCAACAGTTCATGCCAATCTCTTCTCTTGGCCTGTTCAGGATAAAGAGGTGACTGTTTATCCTGAACAGGCCAAGTCAAAAGCTATCTCTACCCAACATTAATTTGTAAGCATGTTCAGCGTCTCCTCGAAAGATTTATATATAAAAATGGCTACTGTGGGGCCACTCTACTTACTCCCTCCCATCATCTTTCTCTTTCTGAATCAGACCCTGCAGGGATAACTCAGAAATTATTAACAACTAGTGGGGGCAGGATAGGTCAGTGTGGTATTCTAGCCCGGGCTGAAAGGTAACAAAATTCCTAAATTTCTAACATTTTACCAATGATGGCAACATAGGTGACAATTAATATATCAATCATGATGAGGCTTCCAGGAAGATACTGAAAAGCCTCATGCACCACTCACTTGGTTAGCCACAAATCCAAGCCTGGACCAGGGGAACCCTGGCCCACCAACTGGCTCATGAAGACAAGATTCAGGTGGTGGTACCTCTTAGTGAAAGAAGGAAGGAGGATACAACAGGGCCCTCAGCCCCTGCTTCATAAAGGGATTCTCTTTGGATAATAAATGCCCTACACCTTCCTGTAAGTTCATATATATATATATATACACACACAAAGTTCATATATATACACAAACACACACACACACACAGGAATAGTTTAAGAGCTCACTCCCACTTCCCCTCTTTTTTTTTTTTTCCTACCTTTTCTTAAAGGAGTCTACCTCCTTCCTCTTCACCCACTAAATTTTCCAGGGAAAATAGAGAAGAGCAGGGCTGGAATAACACTACTGCTCCCTCAATACTACAGAAATCTGTATCCTGATGTTCTGTTTAGGGCAAAGGATATGAAATCAGTGAGGCAAAGCAGCCACCTCAGGAATTAGTACTGCAGGTCTTAAATGGGAGAAAATCGTTCAGCCACTTCCAAGCTAGGTGATTCGACCTCAAGAGAGTTATTGAAACTCCCCAGACCTCAGTTTCTTGGTTTTGCAAAACGGGGATGAATTTAGTTCCCACCTCACAGGACTGTTGAGGACTGAGAAAATCCACGTAAAGCGCTAAATATAACTGCACAGCAAGAGCTAATTAAATATTAGTATTTAATAGTAGTAGTAGTAAAATTATTGTGTCTGACTCCCCCAATCACACCACCAGCAAAACTGGCACAACCCCCACTCCCACCTCGCAGGATATGGGGCCGAGCCATGGCTACACTACACTCTCGCATGCATGAGAGACCCCCAAACGCCACAAGCGCTACTGCAGGTTCCCTACCCCTGACTGGCCATGACCCCCCAGGCCACCGCTACGGTCCACACTGACCTGAAATGCCACCTCCGATCACGACCACGTCGAACATGTGGCCCGCCTTACTCGCCTTCTCTTGATTCTCCATGCTTTGGCTGACACTCTCCTGGGTCGGAGGCACAGGAGTGCGGACGGCAAAGGGTGGGAAGGACCCTTCTACCAACTCCCCCGGGGAGCCCGGGGGCGGAGCCGATCCTTCTTTTGATACCCGGGGGGAGCCGGGCACTGTGGGCGGGGCGAACCCTTTTGCTGATACTCCGGGAGCGCCCAGGGGCGGAGCTGATCTTTCAGCTGATACCCGGGGGGAGCTGGGCACTGAGAGCGGGGCGGACTCTTGTACAGACACTCTGCGAGAGTTATTAGGTTTAGAATGTCCTTGTGTCGGCAGTTGGAAAGGATTACTGGGTGCAGGAGGTTCTTGTATTGAACCCCGCGGAGTGTGAGGCACTGAGTTGGGGGTAGACGCCTGCCTTGACACTTGGGGGATGTTATGGGGTGCAGGAGGTGCTTGTGGCGACACTGGGGAGATGTTATCCGGTAGAGGTGGTCCTGGTACCAAACCCCAGGGGAAGTTGGGCACTGAGGATGTGGCAGACCCTTGTACTGACACTCGGGGGGTGTTACTGGGTGTAGGAGGTGCTTGTATTGACACTTGCGAAAGGTTATTGGGTATAGGAGGTCCCCGTACAAATATCCAAGTGTAGCCGGGCACTGAGGTCAGGATGGAATCAGGGGGCAGGTTGGGTACTTTTACCGAACCCCGTGGGGGGCTGAACCCTGAGGAGAAGACAGACCCTTGCAATGACTCGTGGGGGGAGTTTACGGGCGGGGTTACCCTGTTACTAATACGCAGAGAATGCCGGTGTCCTGGCTGGAGGCTGTGGAGGCCACATCGGAGGAGTTCGAGCGGGTGGTAGACTCGGGGATCCGACTGCTCGGGTTGTAAGCGCTGAAACCCCGGAGGCCACTCTTGGAGTCGGAGTCCATACTTTCGCTAAGACCGGGGGTGCTGATTCGGGAGGGTATGCTGGAGGTCCAGGAGGCGGCCTCGGCCGTTGAGGACGTGCTCCACTGGGAAATGGCTAGCGGATCCGAGACGGACCGCCACTCAGAAAGGACGCTCCATTCGGACGAGTTGTACGAGGTGTCGTCCAAGTTGGAGGCCGGGTTCCGGACCTGGGAAGTTGTGCCCCCGGCTTCGGGCGGGCCCTCCGCCTCGCGCCTGGTGCCGGTGCCAGTGCCGGTAGTGGTGCCAGTGCCGGTAGTGGTGCCAGTGCCGGTAGTGGTGCCAGTGCCGGTGCCGCCGGGGGAGGAGGCTGAGGCGTTTGTGCTCATGTTTCTGGAGCGCGCTGGGCGCTGGGGGCGGTGTTCTGCTTCCCGCAGCTCTTCTCCAGTCGGGCTGTTCCCGGTACCCACTCTTGGAGGCCAGCCCCGGGCGCCAGGCCCACTCAGGGGCGGGGAGATGTGGCTGTACGCCGGCCTGGCCCCGCCTTCCCGTTCTGCCTGCCTGCTCGCGCTGGAAGCCCGGCCACTAGGCGTGGCCGGGCGATGCCACTGCAGGCGGGGGGCGCGGTTGCCTGGCGAGAGTGGAGGAGTGGATGTGGGTGTAGCCGCGTAGTGTCTCAACCTAGTGCTTTCATTCTTTGCTTTTAACTGAAAGCTATCTGGGCAAGAGTGAACTTAAGGAAGCAGATATGTGAAGGAGGCTGAGCCGGGCAGGATCGCAGGATCGCAGGGTGCTGCCCCACTTGGTCTGGCCCCTTTGTGACGTCATGTAGTGCCGTCGAGGTCTGCGCAGCCTCCAGCCGGCACTAGGTTGAGGGCGGGGCGGGGAGGAGCGGGGA
>NW_012114888.1:79650-86001 GCF_000951035.1 Colobus angolensis palliatus | reverse complement strand
GAGGCGGGACGGGGCGGGGCGAGAACCGTCACTTGTGGGAGACCAGGCAATTATTGGTTCTCTATGGGGTTTTTCAAGCTGAGGCGCTTAACCCAAATCGAAACAAGTAGGCAAGAAAAATAACTCACCTATCATGTATTAAGTGGGACTGCATTTTAAAAGCGAAGGTCAAAGGGATGGCTAAGGTGCAGAAACAAATGAAATAAAAAACATGTATTTCCCCATCCTACAGAAGAGTGCTATTTAGTGCATATATTTTACTGTTCAGCCAGCCTTCTGTTTGCTAGTTTTATCCCTTTCTTAATTTTCCAGTTTTTCTTATCCTGAATTTGTCATCAAAAGCTGAATTTGTCATTACTGGAACCCTCACAAATAGGTGAAATCGTGACATAAATTTAGAGAAAGTGATGAGAACTTGAGGAAGCTAACAATGTCTGCTCCCACCTATAAACATTTCTCCTGTTGCCCCTCACTCCATTCTGTATCAAACATCTTGTTGAATAAACTGTAAAGAAATATGGATTTAGTCTTTTCTTCATCCTGTTTTAATAACTTTTACTTCCTAGAAAAGGACTTGAGACTTATGACTAAATTGAAATCATTTTTATCTTGGTAGGCTTTGAGCATAGAGAGAAGAAAAACTAGATATAAAGAAATCAGCTCTTTCTAATGTCATTCTATCCACCTTTCTCCTTATTCTCATTGTTTTCATTTATTTTCATTCAAATACTTGATTTCACACTATGTGCTAGGCACAGGGCACAGTACTGGGATACACAGGCAACACAAGACAGAGACCATCATCATTGAACACACAGTCTAGTGGATGAGCCAATAGAGGACATAGACAACTGTCTATCTGATGTGTAAATACAGACTCTGACAAACATTATATTAGAAAGATCCACAGGGATAATAAGAAAGTGTTAGGGTGTCCTGAGTCCTGACCCCTCAGGACATTAACTTTGGGAGAGGGAGTGTAAAAATGTTTTAGAAAGAAGAAACAATGTGTGCAAAGGCCCTGTGGTAGAAAAAAAGCATAGTTCATTAAGGCAACTAAAAGTTACTCTGTGGAGCTGTGGGCAAGGGGAGAAGTATAGGAGACAAGGCTGCTGAGGCCGCCTGGGCCAAGGTAGCAATCTTGGCCTTTATCCTAAGAGCAACAAAAGCCACTGCAAGACTTTAAGCAAGTGGCAATATACCTAGATTGCAACTTGGAGAGGTCTATCTGCCTGCCATGTGCAAAATCGGGCAAGAGTAGATAGGTACAGGTAGACCAAAATTAGGAATTCTTTAAAGAACGAGGTGAAAGTGTCTTAGACTGAGGTAGGTGGTGGCAGTGGAGCTGGAGACATGTGGATATCTTAGAGACATTTACATATAAGATTAACAGGACTTGGTTGTAGCTAGGATTTGGAAGACTATGAGCATGTTTTTGGACATGATGAGTTTCAAGTGCCTTTGAGACATCCAGATGAATGTTACAGAGTAGGCAACTGAACATAAAGCCTGAGACTCAAAGTAAGAGTTTGGCTGGAGATGAAAATGTGGAAGTTTTATTAAATAAAGGATGGAAAGCGACGAGTGGAAATATGAGTATTTTCTCTCTTCTTTTTATTTGTGTTGTATGAAAACAATAAAAGTTCATTTTAAATAAACAAATAAAGGAATAACTGTGAAACATTCCATAAGTATTATTTCCTTCCTCCCTTGTGTGACCTTAGGCAAATTACTGGACTTCTCTCTGCCTGTTGTCCCAACCGAAGAATCGTAGAATCCTATAAGTTGTTGAATCAGTCAGGGTTCCAGCAGGAAACAGCAAACTCAAAATAAGTAATTTCAAGAGCATATCATCAACTATTTTCAAAGATGTGGGCAAGATGGAAAGAAGCCGCAAGGAATCACGCAGTACCCTGGCTTGGCAACAGCAAGAAGGTATCACTCTGAACAGGTAGGGGGAGAGAGCAGTCATCAGAAATTTAGTGACAATGCTGTTAGAAAAGGGCTGCCTGACACAAGATGTGACCTTTAGTTCAGGGAGACAGCCAGCCCACAGGAAACCTACAGGGAGGAAGCTGGGAGAATAAATACCTAATCTCCCTCCCTCCAGTCTCCTGCTGGTCCTCTGCACAGACCTAACCCAACCAGAAGCTAGAAAACAAGAGAGACTGTTGACGCAGTCCATACAGGTGTAAGACAAAATAGCAAGTGCCAAGAAGCCATGTTTGCTCATTTCTGCTTGGTAGCATAATTTCACAAAGCTCCTGACTGTGAAGATGTACAGCTCACCAGAAGGATGCTTTGAAGACACAACAAGATAGAGCACATGGCCCATGTTTCTTGTCTGAGTCACTATATTCCTTAAAAGATAAATGCCCCTAGTCCTTGCCTTTTCCTACACATAAGGTAACGTCTGATGGGTTTGGTGATTATGCTTCCGTAATCTGTTGCCAGATGTACTCTTACACCCAAATCTAGATGTGATTCTGCTTCATTGTAACTTCTAAGCAGGTTTGATGCAATTTTGCATGTACTGAACTCCCACGCTTGTCTATAAGCAATGGGCTGAAATACTGTGACCAAGCAGTCTGACAGAACTGCTCCCGGGCTATAAGCTTTGGTCTATAGCCTCCAGTAAGACTTCTGAATAAAATTAACTGTAATTCTTTAAAAACTTGATTTTTTTCCCTTAGTTGACACAGGTCAGCCTTCAGGGGCCAGAACAGAGTAGAGAAGTGTGGTAGTGGCACCTGGAGAAGCAAAATGAAGATATCTAGCACAGCTGAAGTGAGGGTTAAACGAGCAAATGCATTAAAACATTTAGGGTAGTACCAGACATGTAAGAATTACTCAATACATATTCACACTTTAATTTTTTAAAAACTACATTATATATTCATGCCATATATATATTCACTCTTTATGTTCAATTGCCTACTGTAGTCTACTTAATCATTACTCTCTAACATTAAGTGTTTAGCACTTTACAATTTTTAATATAATACATAATATGGAGATTAACATTTTGTGCATAAAATATTGTATGTAGTTTTTACAATTTCCTTGAGATAGAATCCCAAAACAGGATTATGAGGTAAGAAAGTAGGAGCATTTTTAAGTTCTTTGATTGAAGTTACCAAATTACTTCCCCAAAAGATTATACAAATTTATACTTCATCAGTAATGCCTAAGAATGGCTATCTTCTTACTATACCCACTCCAACAATAAACAAGTTAACTTTTAACCTTTCTTAACTTGAAAGGTGAAAAATCAGCATGGCTTTGCTATGTAAATTAGCATTCATTTGCTTACTGGTGAAATACATCTTTCAAAAATGTATTATAGCCATTTTCATCTCTTCTGTTGTGAATGGTCACTTCATGCCTTTCTGTAGTTGATTTCTGAAAGTGCTTTATAAAAGATAGTAACCCCTTGCTTGCTATTTTCACTAAAGATAGTTTATTCCAATTTGTATTTTAGTGCTGTTTATGACATTTTAGATATGTATAACATTTAAATTTATGTGGTTATATCCATTCTTTAGTGATGTCTTCCATTGCTTTTCAACTTGGAAGGGCTTTGTCTTTCAAAGATCTGAAGGACAAAATCTGTTTTCTTTTATAATAGTTTTTTGATGGTTTGATATTTTAAATTCCTTTTTTCTTTTTTTGAAATGGAGTCTTGCTCTGTTGCCCAGGCTGGCATGCAGTGGCGTGATCACGGCTCACTGCAACTTCTGCCTCCCAGGTTCAAGAGATTCTCCTGCCTCAGCCTCCTGAGTAGCTGGGACTACAGGCCAGCACCACCATACGCAGATGACTTTTGTATTTTTACTAGAGAAGGGGTTTTACCATGTTGACCAGACTGGTCTCGAACTCCTGACCTCAGGTGATCTGCCCACCTCAGCTTCCCAAAGTGCTAGGAATACAGGCGTGAGCCACCGTGCCCAGCCTGATATTTTAAAATTTAATTATTTAATCCTAATGTACTGGTATGTATTTTGCTATGTGCTATAAGGTGAGGACCTAAATGGATTATCTGCTCCCCCGCCCAAATAGCTAACCAATCATAAGAGAATTGTCTTTGAAAAATCCTTCCATTCTCCACTGATGTGTTTTACCTCATGTAACATAAATAGTGATATGCTTTTGAACTGTCTTTTATGTTATACTGACCTGTTTATTCTTGCCACATTACCATCAATGCCACATTGATTTACTTATTGTTGCCTTATTAGATTTTATCAGATAGAAAGATTAGTCCCTTCCCAATAGTTTTTTTTTTTTTTAACAAATTCTTGGCAATAGTCTTGCATAGTCTTATTAATATATTATTATATATTTAAATAAATTTCAAAATCATTCCATCAATGAAATGACTGGTTAATTTAATTGTGATGATATTTCCTAGACATCAATTTGAAAAATTTCTATTTGGCAGCCCTCACATCTTTTAAAATAAGTCTTCATTTACAGAATACTCTTGAGAAATTGTTTCATTTGTCCCCGAAATTAAACAATTTTGTGAGGATAATAAGAGTCTGTGTGTGAGTCTGTGTGTGTTTATTTGCGTGTGTGTGGTATCATAAATCCTTTCAATCTGTGGGTTTTTAATTTGGGGTTTTTGTTCATTCCCAGGCAAGGAGTTTTTCTCTACTACAAGTTGGATTATTGTATCTGTTTTAAATATTTGGTTTCTTCCTGAGAAACACCTATAGTTATCTTGTTGGATCACCTTTCTGTGTCCTTTATCATTGCTGTCATCTTTGTCCTTTTCCTCTGAATTCTGAGAGCTAATCAAATTTATCCTTCATATTACTGATTTAATTTTCTGAAGTTCTAATTCTATTTGTACTGCTTCTAATGCAGATTTTAACTGTCATTTCATTTTAGGTTTTGTTTTGTTTTGTTTTTTACTTTAAGTTCTTATTTCAGCCAACTCAATTTTCCTTTATGCCACGTATATCTCAATGCATTTTCTCCTTATGATTTCCTCACTGTTTCGCAGAAACCTAATTCATGTATTTTCTGGGGACAACATCAACTGTCTTTGAGAATGCTCTTTGTTTTGTTTTGTTTTGAGATGGTGTCTTGCTCTGTTACCCAGGCTGGAGTGCGATGGCCAGATCATAGCTTGCCGTAACCTTGAACTCCTGGGTTCAAGGGATCCTCTCGTATCAGCCTCCCAAGTAGCTGGGACTACAGGTACACACCACCCCATGAGGCAATTTTTTTTTTTTTTTGAGACGGAGTCTCGCTCTGTCGCCCAGGCTGGAGTGCAGTGGCGTAATCTGGGCTCACCGCAAGCTCCACCTCCTGGGTTCACGCCATTCTCCTGCCTCAGCCTCCCGAGTAGCTGGGGCCACAGGCGCCCACCACCAGGCCAGCTAATTTTTTGTATTTTTAGTAGAGACGGGGTTTCACCATGTTAGCCAGGATGGTCTCGATGTCCTGACCTCATGATCTGCTGGCTCAGCCTCCCAAAGTGCTGGGATTACAGGCATGAACCGCTGCGCCCGGCCCCCATCTGGCTATTTTTAAAATTTATTGTGGAGACAAGGGTCTCACTTTGTTGCCCAGACTGTTCTCAAACTCCTGGTCTCGAGCGACCCTTCTACTTCGGCCTCTCCATGTGCTGGGATTACAGGCGTGAACCACTGCCCCGGGCCGAAAATGCTATTCTCTGTCTATAGACACATATGGCATTCTCATACATTGCTGGTTCAAGTGCAAATGGTACAATCTCTGAGAGTAAGGAATTTGGTAACATCTAACGAAATTATCTATGCATTTACCCGTTGACTCAGCAATCCTCCTAGGAATTTACCTTAATAATACACTTCCACAAACAGTGAAAAAACATGCTCAAGGTTATCTATTGTGGAATTATTTTGAATAGCAAAATATTCAAAACAATTTACATGCCCATCCATAGAGGACTGTTTGCGTAAACACTGATAAGTCTACACAATGAAACACTATGCAGTCATTACAAAAAAGGAAAGAAAGAAGATCTTTATGAACTGTTATGGAATATGGAGTGATTTTCAGGATATATTTTCAAGTAGTAAAATGAAGGCCGGGTGCGGTGACTCACGCCTGTAATCCCAGCACTATTGGAGGCCAAGGAGGGTGGATCACCTGAGGTTGAGAGTTCAAGAGCAGCCTGACCAACATGGAGAAATTCCATCTCTACTAAAAATACAAAATTAGCCAGACATGGTGGTGTATGCCTGTAATCCCAGCTACTAGGGAGGCTGAGGCAGGAGAATCACTTGAACCCAGGAGGCAGAGGTTGCAGTGAGCTGAGATCGCACCATTGCACTCCAGCCTGGGCAACAAGAGCAAAAC
>NW_012114888.1:51425-79563 GCF_000951035.1 Colobus angolensis palliatus | reverse complement strand
GGGAGGCTGAGGCAGGAGAATCACTTGAACCCGGGAGACAGAGGTTGCAGTGAGCTGAGATCGCACCATTGCACTCCAGCCTGGGCAACAAGAGCAAAACTCCGTCTCAAAAAAAAAAAAAAAAAAAAAGTAGTAAAATGAAGGTATGAGAGAATTTATATATAGCATACCTTTGTATATGTCTATGTGAATGTATATTTGTATCTTTGTGTCAGGATATAGTACTTATATTTTCAAAAACACTTCAGAAGGATAAATCGTATATGGAGAAATGAATGAGAATGGGATGGAAGGGGTAGGAATTGAAGTGAAGTTTCTCTGCGTATTCTTTTTTAAATAGTGCAACTCCCATTAGGGATTCTTCATGGGTTTAACTAAACCTTCAGACTCACAAAACTGCCATGGACTATATTTGGCATCAGTCCACTCAAAGGGATACACAACAAACCACAGCTTGCCAGCAGGACAGCATGGAGTGTTTACCTTCCATGGGTGTTCTTACAACAAATCAAAGAGCAGTCAGACTACCTATACTGCGGCTATTCTCATTAGTTTCCCAAGTGGTAGTTTAGGTACAAAGGAACAAGTTTCACTTCAGACAATGGTGGAACTTAGCCTGATTTAGCAGCCTTATGCCCCATAGGAGCCAATAACTTTTGTAATAAGTACACAGGCATAGTTTCCAGGATCCCTCACATGGGACATAGCCAATTATAACAGTTACCACACTAAAGGAAGGCCAAAATTATGGTATTTGCATCAAGTATTTAGATTTCATTTCATGAAGTCTATCAGTCCAGATGCTATTTACCAGTCAGAAGGCACTTTTTTGCTATAAGCAATGTTGCCTGAAGTTGGAACAATTTGAGCATGAAAAAATTATTACAATAGGTCGGGCACAGTGGCTGATGCCTGTAATCCCAGCACTTTGGGAGGCCGAGGCGGGCGGATCACTTGAGGTCAGGAGTTCAAGATCAGCCTGGGCAACACGGTGAAACCCCATCTCTACTAAAAATACAAAATTAGCTGGGCATGGTGGTGTATGCCTGTAATCCTAGCTACTCGGGAGGCTGAGGCAGGAGAATCGCTTGAACCTGGGAGGCGGAGGATGCGGTGAGCCGAGATCGTGCCATTGCACTCCAGCCTGGGCAACAAGAGTGAATCTCTGTCTCACAAAAAAAAAACAAAAAACAAAAATGACAATAATAAAACATTAATAGAAAATCCATCAGCCCATTGTGTTATACCAAAATAAATAAGTTAATAAAACATAAGGAGAAAGATGTTAAAAAGGAAAGTTTTTCTTTACAGAAAAATATCAGGTAGTAAATGTAGAAGGCATTATTAAAAACGACCACTTCGAACTCTTGTAATAATCAACTCAAGCATCTCAGCAGATGCTAAAACCCAGAAGTGAAAGATCATTAGGAAATTGTTCATTCACAAGGTCTCCAAGTATCACCCCACAGATTATTTTACTAATTATAAAGGAAAAAAAAATCCTTTACAGGTAAGAGATCTGGCAGTTACCACCTAAGCCAAATGATCAAACTTAAGATCATCAATCACCAATAATCTAATATAATATGTCCTTTGATGTGATGTATTAAGTTCACCACCGGCCGGGCGTCGTGGCTCACTCCTGTAATCCCAACACTTTGGGAGGCTGAGGCAGGAGAATCACTTGAACCCGGGAGACAGAGGTTGCAGTGAGCTGAGATCGTGTAATTGCACTCCAGTCTGGGCAACAAGAGTGAAACTCCATATCAAAAAAAAAAAAAAAAAAAGTTCACAACCTTACTTATGCAGTATTCTTACCAAAAAATGCTTAACTTTAATCCAATCAGGAGAGACCAATCAGACAAATTCAGATACTGGCTGTTTTATAAGACAACTGGCCTGGGTCCTTCAATAAAAGTTAATGTTGTGAAAAAAAACTAAAAAGTAGTGGGACTGTGCAAGATTAAGAGAATAAAGAGACATGACCAAAGACTATTTGTAAAACTTGGCTGGATTCTGGTTTGGAAAACTAGAAAGCTATAGACATTGTGACAATGGAGGAAATGTAAATATGGACTGCATATTAGATGATATTATTGATTAGCGTTAATTTTACTAGATGTGATAATAGTACTATAGTTATGGGGAGAATGCTCTTTTTTTTTTTTTTTTTTGACTCCCACTGTCACCCAGGCTGCAGTGCAGTGGTGCGATCTTGGCTCACTGCAACCTTCACCTCCCAGGTTCAAGCGATTCTTCTGCCTCAGCCTCCCAAGTAGCTGGAATTACAGGCGCCCGCCTCCACACCCAGCTAATTTTTTGTATTTTTAGTAGAGACGGGATTTCACCATGTTGGCCATGTTGGTCTCAAACTCCTGACTTCATAATTTGCCCACCTTGGCCTCCCAAAGTGCTGGGATTACAAGTGTGAGCCACTGCATCCAGCCAAGAATGTTCTTATTCCTAGAAGATGCAGGCGGAAGTTCTTTGAGGTGAAATGTCATGAGTGCTTCAACTTATTTTTAAGTAATTTTTTAAAAAGCACAAGGCCGGGCGCGGTGACTCACACTTATCATCCCAGCACTTTGGGAGGCCGAGGCGAGTGAATCACCTGAGGTCAGGAGTTCGAGACCAGCCTCACCAACATGGAGAAAACCCATCTCTACTAAAAATACAAAAAATTAGCTGGGCATGGTGGTGTATGCCTGTAATCCCAGCTGCTCAGGAGGTTGAGGTAGGAGAATTGCTTGAACCCAGGAGGCGGAGGTTGCGGTGAGCTGAGATCATGCCATTTCACTCCAGCCTGAGCAAAGCCCTGACTCAAAAAAACAAAAAAAGACAAATAATGAAAATGTGGTAATATCTATGACCATTGGTGAGTCCAGGTCAAGACTATGTTGGTGTTGGTCAAAATATTCTTTTAACTGTTCTCCAGGCTTGCCATTTGCTCAATATTAAGCATTAGGGAGAAACGGTTCAGAGGAAAAGTTATTTTGAGCCAAAAATCCTTCACCAAGGTAAGTTGTTATTCATTGTGAAGGCAAAAGAAATTCATTTTCATACAAACGAAAAAGAAACTTTATCTCTCTTTCTGAAAGGAAACTTCAGAAGAGGGCTATCCAGATGCAGATCTGGAAAGTGTCCGCCAGCCAAGTGGGAGTTCCCAGTGAAAGATACTTCTCAGAGGAGCCCGGAGTTACTCAACTAGAGTAAATGTCTAGCCCCATACCACTGCCTTGCTTAGTCATTCACTGCAGGTTTTCCTATGAAGACTGTTTCGTTTCGTCATTGCCTTGTGTTTCCCCAAGAATATTGTGAAGTTAACACTAAAGCTGAGGCAGATCCTGAAGAAAATCACAGCTAGGGGCTGTCAGCTAGCTACACTTCTCACATCTGTGCAGGAACCTTCTTGAAGGATATGAGTGACGAATGTCCATGCCTGTTATAGCACCCAGGGCTGGCTTCATGGGCATATAGGGACCCTCTCTTAGAAGGGTCTTGCCCTAGGTTTAATGCCCTGCTGTTTCTGTCTTGAAATTCGTAATGATTTTACCTTTGAACTTTCATTTTTTAAATGAAGTCCAAAGAGACTTCACTGGGCAGTGGAGTATGCATATGAGCTGAGGAGATACATGTAATATGCATGTCCTCTGTTCCTTGTCATCCCATTGTTGCCCTATTTGCATAGCGTTAGGATTTTTTTTTTTTTTAAAGAGATAAGGGGCTCACTATGTTTCTCAGGCTGGCGTCAAATTCCTGTGCTCAAGCGATCCCCCTGCCTCAGCCTGCTGAGTTGCTGGGAGTATAGGTGTGTGCCACCACACCCTGCCAGCATGCCTTTTTTGAGTAAGGAGTTCTGAATTTTCATTTTGCACTGGCCCATGCAAATTACGTAGCAGGCCCTGACAGCAGCTCTTTTTGTCCAGTCTCTAGTCCTGAATAAATGTCCAGCCTCTGGTCCTCCTGTGAGTATTATATCTTCTATTACATGTAGTACAGATATGTTAGATATGTTAAAATTACCTTTCATTTGTCTCTTGGCACATTATGAGGTACCAATTTTCTTTGTATACTTCTACTCTTAAAAAGCATAACTACCAAGAATTTGTGCATTATTTCTGTTCTTTCATCTGTTTTTCTCCCCACAATCTTCTACTTCATTGTAAATGAAAGATCACTGTGATTATCTTTGTGGAAAAGACAGTTATCCTCCAGTATCAGTTTTCTCTTTCTTCCTTAGAAACAGAACCACAGTTTTGCTGCTCAGAATAAAGACCATAATTTCCTAGCCTCCCTTCCAGCTAAGTGTGACTAAGTTCTGGTCAACAGATATAATTGGAAATGTCATGTGAAACTCCCAGAAAGTTTTCTTAAAGGGAAGGATCGTTTTCTCTTCTTTCTTTCCTCTTTTCTGCCATCCGGAAAGTAGGCATTGCCACCTGAGACAAAGAGATAGAAGCAGGCTGGCAGAATAATTAGAAGGAGTATGTACATTGCTAGACATTTTTTATATGACAGATACACCTTTTTTTGTTTAAGTCACTATTATTTAGGGTTTTCTGTTAAAAGCAGCTGAACTTAATCCTTCTGATATAGTTCTTTAAATGAATGTAGAACAGTAAATGTATGTCTACTGTTGCCCTGCTCAAGGAGGATACTTCCAATTGGCCCCATTCAGTTCTACCTTGCCAGGGGCTGAGGTTCTCCTTTCATGCCTCCCATCTCCACCTTTTGGTCAGAGGTGGGTGTGAGTGAAGGAGACTTACAAATATCCAATATTATTGAAAGGTGGGCTGTCTACATACTGTGAGTTGGCATGGGTGGAGGAAGGGGAATTTGTACTCAACAACAGCCCCTACTGGAATCCCTTTTATTTGGCTCTTTGGTTATCATGACAGAAAGTTCATTCCGCCCATCCCTCTGTCCTTCCTCTTCCGTTTGAATTTCCATTTGACACATAAGTTTAAAAGTTTCTTTTATATTTTCTATGTAACTTTATTTCAACTTCAGTGTAGACTACAAGAGTGAAATTGATCGACAGTATATCAGTGAGAGAGAAGAGGGAGCAGGGGAGAACACTGAAAACAAGCAGAATAATACTTTGAAGTATAATCTATTCCATTATGGGAAGGGACTTTACCAATTATCATGGTGATAACTAGTGATGGTATCACTGAGATATGACATACGTGGACCTAATTAAATCCTCAGAGGTCTCTCCCCGATTCAAGAAGTATAAATGTATGTTGTTCAATTCCTTAATAAGTGACAGGTGACTTAAGCTCAGAGCAAGGTATTGGATGTATAGTGGTCAGGTGGGAGTTACAGCATTCCAACTACTCAACAGTTGAAGATGAAGCTTCTATGCTTTTACCACAACAACTGCTGCTCCTTTAAAGAAGTTCTTATGTGCAGGGACAGAGGATAAGTGTAAGTCAGGGCTTTCAAGCACATAAACCTCAGTTCTTTCCCAGACTTCTGGTCAGCAATGATATTGAATCAAGCCCTCTGGATAATTTTTTTAATGCTGGCTCTGGCTGTCTGCATCAATAGCCCCTACAGGGGCCATGTCTGACATTTATAAACGTGTTTACTCTTCCTTCCATCTAAATAGACAAGAGTCAGAGAATCCTCTGAATCATGCAGCTCAGGGCAATTTTAAGTCCAGGCTCTTCTTTAAATCATTCTTTTAACTTTCAATATTTCAAGACACAATTTGAACAAGAATGATTTTAAAAAAAAACAGGCAGTGCCCTTCTTTCAGCAGATAATCAATTAAGTTCAAATCAGACTCACTTAAGAGATGCAGCTCTAGGCATTCCCACTGACTGGGACCAGGAAGGCAAAGTAAAGTGGTAAGGTAAACAAATAATTATCTACACAATTTGATCAATATGGAATGCTAGGCAGACAAGACCTTCCTTAAAAGCATCATCTTAAGAGGGACTTGAATTTTAAACAAGATTACTGCCTTCAATTTCCTCAACCTATTTTTGTAAAAATACTGTTCAAAAGTGCTGAGGGAAGGTACTGGTTATTCTCTGTTTCTCTCTCCTCCACATTGATTTTCCACGTTTCTCTGTCCTGCTCTGACCCCCATGGAATGCATAACCTGGGCGCCCCTGCCTTTTAGCTTTTGGTTGGGTTGGGGCATTGGAGTGGGGATTGACAAGAGACTAAAGGGCAGGAGAGAAAGGTCATGGTATTTATTTCATCACTGTCACCATCTTTCCTCACCCCATCTTCCACAGCTGAGACATGCCCATGGTTGCCTCCTTCTAACTACAGCTTCTGTCCTGTTGTTGTCCACAGCTCCAGCTCTCAGCTGGGATCCCCTAACACCTTTTCCTCCCCATATCCTGTCAGGCCAAGTAGTGGCTTCCCATCATGACTAGTCCCTGGATGCTTCAATATCCCTTGTCGGTTTCCTTAACCCAGCTCATACTTTGGTGAATATTCCCATCTTTAAAACTCTATGCAAAAATCTCAGCTGAGTTTGTCATGTGTTTCTTATTAGGATCCTGATTGATGGTCGACCATGTCAATATGACCTACTACAGCAGCTGATAAGCAAGGCTCTGGATCTATGTCCACTTTCTATGTTGTGCTTTCAATGAGTTCCTTAAAAAATTCAAAAATGGGCGGGGCGCAGTGGCTCACACCTGTAATCCCAGCACTTTGGGAGGTTCAGGCGGGTGGATCACCTGAGGTCAGGAGTTCGAGATCAGCCTGGCCAACATGGTGAAACCCCATGTCTACTAAAAATACAAAAAAAAAAAAAAATTAGTTGGGTGTGGTGTCACACACCTGCAATGCCAGCTACTCAGGAGGCTGAGGCAGGAGAATTGCTTGAACCTGGGAGGCGGAGGTAGCAGTGAGCCGAGATCACGCCACTGCACTCCAGCCTGGGTGACAGAACAGGACTACATTTCAAAAAAAAAAAAAAAATTCAAAAACGAAGCTGTAATTACAGTGTATATGCATGGTGAATACACCATTCTAAATTTGCTGAGCTGGGAAAGAATGTTTAAAAAGAGAAAGTGGGACATCTGTTATCAGTCAGCTGTTATCAGTCACCGAAGTCCTTTGCATGGAGATGAAAGTTCTTTAGCACCACTTAGATTGATAAATATGAGCATGAGTTAGCATCTCATTATTTTCAATTGTTTTCATGTTTGTTTGGAATAAAAATTCGGAGCTAACAACTCTTGCTACAAGTGTGGAGCACTCATGTTTGTGGAAATCCCTCCAGTTTACATCTGTGATACATTAAAATAAAACTTTTTAAGAAGGTTTTCCCTAGAGGGAAATAAAAGCTGAAATCATAATTACTGCAAATAAAAAAAAAAAAAAAGAATATGCCCTAAGGTCGTCAGGGACAGGACAAAAGAGAGATTTAAGGATAAAAGGATACAAACAGATACTATGCAAGTGGCAGAGTTGCCAGGCCCTGTATATGCTCCTGACCAGTTCTCTACGACTTGAAGAGGTGAGGGATATGTAAAGATTGGCAATTGTCTCTGAGCATGTAATTTGCCATTTAATGGGAGTTTTCTCAGGACACACTAGCAGATCCAGTATTGGAGGTATACAATAAAACCACAGATTTTTAGACCAGAAGTTCTCAACTTGAAGTCAACTAATATAATTCAGGAGGATCTGTGATCTTGAAAAGAAAAAAAACTTACATACTCATTTTTGCTAACTCGTAACTGAAATTAATGTATTTTTTACTATGAATGTAGGTAACAAACAACTGTCATATTAGCAGTACCTGTCAACAACAAAAATCACAGGCATTGCTGACATTAAGGCACCAAAATATCTACAAATGTAATCATTTATCATGACCTATGTGGCTAATATGCTCCCAAGTACCCTTAAGCTCCTGCTTTAAGGTCCATAAATATCCCTGAGGAAAAAGTCCACCACGGTGCTCTCAGTCCTGTCTTGCTGAGGCACCCCACTGCACTCTTCTACAGTGTTCTTTCTTTCTAATAAAACTTTCCTAGGTAGGCGTGGTGGCTCATGCCTGTAATCCCAGCACTTTGGGAGGCCTAGGTGGTCGGATCACCTGAGGTCAGGAGTTCAAGACCAGCCTGACTAACAAGGTGAAACCCCATCTCTACTAAAAGTACAAAAGTTAGCCAGGCATAATGGCAGGGGCCTGTAATCCCAGCTGCTTGGGAGGCTGAGGGAGGAGAATTGCTTGAACCCGGGAGGTGAAGGTTGCAGTGAGCCAAGATTGTGCCATTGCACTCCAGCCTGGGAGAAAGAGTGAGACTCTGTCTCGAAACAAACAAACAAACGAACAAACAAATAAACCTTTCCTTTTTCAAACCTATGCTGTCGTTGGTAAATTCTTCTTACCAACCCATGAGCTGACCACTTTCTGATGCTGGGGCTCTGATACCTTGCTCGGCATCTTGGTCGCCCATAGTGAGGCTTTACTGGGATTTCTCCTTTCTTTTTTTCCTCCCTGCTTCCTTTGATGGTCTAGTTCTTTACTCTTGGGAACTGAAGATCCTTGGCTGAGGTCACTGTTCGGTGAGATTCTGAAGCCCTAGAGAAGGGACACCTGTCTTTATTGCCTTTAGGGGTCAGGGACTGGCCGAGGATTTTTTTTTCCATTTTCTGACTGCCAGTGAATCAGCTTAAATATTCTTTGGTAATTGAGGGTTTCTGGCCGAGGCCACTCCCTGGTGTTATGGGAAGGCCAAGACAAAAAAGTGAATTCCCTACTGCCCGTCAGGATGGCAAGTCCACTTTCACTTAACACTCTGTAAACCATGACTTGGAAACGAGCAGCAGCAATCTCAAATCTGTGCAGACACACTCTACCGGTTGTAGACCCAAGTTTGGATTCACCTTCATCACAAGTACCTCATCCCAAGTTATGGGTGAGTTCTCCTTCACACTGGGTTTGAGCTGACCATTCAAACAAGGGTACTCTTGGACTGGTCATCCAGGCAAGGGCAGGCCCTCTATCCATGGTGGAACATCCTTGAATAGAGCAAGCCAACAGATAAAGGGAGATCCAAATCCCTCAGGGATGCCTCAGGGATCTTGTAGTCCTTTATCAAAATCTAACATGGGTTCAATTCATTCTTCAATTCCACTCGACTCGCCCTTGGGTTGCATACTTAAAAACTGGTCCCATTGTGACCCACACACTCTCAAAAAGAAGTGTATAATTTTCTTTTGTAATACAGCTTGGGTTCAATATAAACATCCCAATAATTTAAATTGGCCTCTTAATTGAACCAGCCCTGGATGGGAATATTATTTTACAACTAGATTCATTTTGCTAGAAACTTTGAAAGGATTCAGAGGTCCCAAATGTTCAGGTCTTTTTGGCTTTATCCCAAAACCCAAAAAAAATTTTTTTTGGTTTTTTTTTTTTTTTTTTTTTTTTTTGAGACGGAGTCTCGCTCTGTCGCCCAGGCTGGAGTGCATTGGCCGGATCTCAGCTCACTGCAAGCTCCGCCTCCCAGGTTTACGCCATTCTCCTGCCTCAGCCTCCCGAGTAGCTGGGACTACAGACGCCTGCCACCTCGCCCAGCTAGTTTTTTGTATTTTTTTTAGTAGAGACGGGGTTTCACCGTGTTAGCCAGGATGGTCTCGATCTCCTGACCTCGTGATCCGCCCGTCTCGGCCTCCCAAAGTGCTGGGATTACAGGCTTGAGCCACCACGCCCGGCCGATTCTGTGTCTTAAATGATCCTTCCTTTTGCCTATCACACTCTCTCCTCAGCCTGCTCCCACTTCACCTACATCCTCTGCATCTGCTCCATCTGCTAATCAACCCCCTCCCATATCTAGACACTTTATCCCTCTCACATACTCACACAGGAGTCACATATACCACTAGTACAGTTTTGTCTCTCACAAGGTGGCAAATGAAGATTTGGGAACAATTCGAGTTTATGTTCCTTTTCCAATGTTGATCTTTTGCAAATTCAATCCAAGTTGGGTTCATTTAGCCAGGATCCCTCTAAGTGCATTCAAGAATTGGGGGCTTTAACTATTGTCTTTGATTTAACCTGGCAAGACATATTCGTGATATTAACTACTTGCTGTCTCCATGAAGAAAAATCACACATATGGTCTTTAGCTCCAGCTTGGGCAAATGAGGCTCATGCTTGTAATCCTAACGATGATAGAGCTAGTGCAGAAGCTGTCCCCAGCACACAACCCAATTTTCAATATCAGGCTGCTGATATCAGCCCAAACAGAGATAGGGGCAGATGAGATTATATGATAACTTGTTTGTTGGAAGGAATGAGAAAGGCTGTAATGAAATCTGTTAATTTTTCTAAATTACAAGAAATCACTCAGGAGCCATCTGACAATCCTGTCCTTTTCCAAGCTAGACTGATGGAGGCCATGCATAAATATACAAATTTACACTCCAAAAGCCCTGAGTGCCGATCCATTTTGTCAGGCTTCCCTAGACATCAGACTAAAACTCTAAAAGTTAGAGCAAGGCCCACAAACTCCCTTTTCTACTTTATTAAATACAGACTTTAAGGCTTTTAATAACCAGAATGAAACACCAAAAATAAAAAAGGCTCCATTAGAGGAGAAAAAAATGCTGTCGCCAAGCTAAATACATGGCAACAGCATTGGCACATTCTTTTTCGTTAGCTAATAACCCCAAGACTTATCCTTATAATACTAACAGAATGGGGGCCTGGCATTGCTGTAGAAATCCAGGACACTGGAGTAAAGAATGTCCCAAACCTCTGGGTTACAAGCTGTCCCCTAGACCCTGTCCTTATTGCAAACAAGAGGGTCATTGGAAGAGTGAGTACCCCTCTCTCCCTCATGAGAAAGGGGGCATCTCTTCCTTCTGGGCTGTCACAGCCAAAACCTTGCCAACCCACCCAACAAAGGGATCCTACAGTATGAGGACTAGGGCAAGGGCAAGGGCAAGGACAAGCACAAGCACCTCTCACTCTATTCCTGGATTATGATCAACCTCTGAAACTCATCCTCTAGATGACTGATGGGGCCTTGAGGCCATCCAGGCCCCTATGTTTTCCGTCTCTATGGACAAGCCTCAAGTAAATCTGATCATAGCTGAACACTCCTTGTAGATACACGGGCCACTTATTCAGCTTTAAACGTTTATTATGGCCCAATGTGCCAGTCCTCCATTTTCCTTACAGGTATTGATGGAAAACCCCAATGAGGCTGTTTCACATTGCCACTTCCTTGTAAAACAGAAGGTTATTCCTTTACTCACTCATTTTTAGTCCTGCCAAACTGCCCTGTTCCATTATTAGGTCATGACATATTCACAAAATTATAAGCTAATTTACAGCTAAGACTCCCCACCTTCTAGCTGTATTAACTCACATGTCACTAAAAGAGCCACTGGAGTCTATAGAATTTCACATTCTAAAACAAGTGCCATTTGAGGTTTGGAATACTTCCATTCCTGCTCATTCAATATCAGCTGCTCCCATCATCATTCAGCCTAAAAATCCTAAATAAGTTCCCTAGAAACCCCCAATACCTCTTGAAACCAGAAGCACGAAAAGGGTTAAGAACCTAATAACAATATTTTTAACCCATGGATTATTGCATCCATGCAATGTGCCTTGCAACACTCCCATTCTAACAGTAAAGAAACCAGATGGCTCCTACCGACTAGTAGAGGGTCTTAGAATTATTAATGAAGCTGTTATTCCTATTCATCCTATTGTCCCAAACCCTTTTATCTTTTTTGGACAGATTCTCTCCACCACAGCATGGTTTACTATACTTGATCTTAAAGATGTCTTTTTCTGCATTTCCTATACACCCAAATAGCCAATTTTTGTTTGCTTTTGAACGGCAAGACCCAAATATTCAAATAACTCAACAGTCAACTTGGACAATACTGTGCCAGGGATTCAGAGATAGCCCCCACCTTTTTGGACAGGGCCTCACTAAAGACCTGGACACCCTGCAGCTTCTCTCAGATAGCAGTCTACTCCAGTATGTGGATGACCTACTAAGCTGTAGTCCTAACAAGACTGTTTCAGACCAAAATACAGTAGTAGTACTAAAGTAACTTGTTAATTGTGGATACAAAGCATCTCCTTCTAAGGTCGGGCGCGGTGGCTCAAGCCTGTAATCCCAGCACTTTGGGAGGCCGAGATGGGCGGATCACGAGGTCAGGAGATCGAGACCATCCTGGCTAACACGGTGAAACCCCGTCTCTACTAAAAACTACAAAAAAAAAATCTAGCCGGGCGACGTGGCGGCGCCTGTAGTCCCAGCTACCCGGGAGGCTGAGGCAGGAGAATGGCGTGTACCCGGGGGGCGGAGCTTGCAGTGAGCTGAGATCTGGCCACAGCACTCCAGCCTGGGTGACAGAGCGAGACTCCGTCTCAAAAAGAAAAAAAAAAAAAAAGTATCTCCTTCTAAGGTACAAATATCCACACAAAGGGTTCAATTTTGGGATCTTATTTTAATCCCTGGTACAAAGAGCCTTTCTAGTGCTTGAAAAGATCTCGTTTTAAATGTGACAACTCCAGAAACTAAACAATAGCTTTGCCAGAATATGGATTCCTTCCTTTGGATTAACAGCAAAACCTTTATATGAGCCCTCAAGGGAATTGAGGAACAACCTCTATTCTGGACTAATGATATGAAGCCTGCTCTAAACACTTTAAGGCAAGCTTTAATCTCAGCCCCGACCTTGGCCCTACCAGATTTGACTAAGCCTTTCTTTTTGTATGTACATGAACAAAGGGGAATAAGTTCAAGATTCTTAGTCCAAAATCTGGGGCTCTCTAAGCCCCCTAAGGCATATTTTTCAAAACCATTAGACCTAGTATCCTAGGGATGGCCCCCTAGCACCCACTTAAAAGCCTCAGCAGTGGAGGACCTCTTAGTCCAAAAAGCCTCAAACTATATTTCCTGCCTGTCCTGTGCTCTTATGACTTTGCAGCACTGCTAAGAATTATTTAAACCCTTTTCAAGCTTTGGCCCTATACCACCTTGATAATTCTCTCTTCATTATGGTGATTGCACTCTGGGAACAATAGCTCCCACCCAAATTACTGTCTTGAACATAACTTCCAATCTATAATTCCACTCAAGAACAAAAAGGGCCCTAGAATTTATTGTGACTGGAGTTGTGGGAACCATTGCAATTCTTGCCCCTTGGGGAGGTTTCACTTACCATAAAATCACACTATGAGAACTTACTGCCTCCCTTGAAATAGCCTTAGCAAAAGCTAGTGCAAGTCTATCGGTGCTAGAAAAGTCTTTAAACTCACTAGCAGAAATAGTTTTTGAACAGATGAGTTCTAGATTACTTCCAAGCCGAACAAGGAGAAGTCTGTGCTGTCATCAACAAAATCTGTTGCATCTACATTAATGTGTCTGGAGAAGTGAAAATCAATGTCCAAGAAATTTTCAAACAAGCCAAATGGCTACACACACTTTCCCAAGGTAACCAAGACTGGGCCAAAACCTTTAATTGGTTTCCATAAATCACTTGGCTTCCCCCATTCTTTGGACCTTTAATCCTTATCATTCTTGTTTTAATATTTAGTCCCTGCCTCTTAAACACTCTCATTAAGTTTATATCTTACAGATTACAATGATTCCATCTACAGATGACTATGCAATCCCAATACTGGCCTGCAACAGCACCTTCCATTTACATGGGGACTCTTGATGGAATCCAGTCTTCCCTGCGAACAAGTTTTCATGACCTTTCATTCCCTTCAGGACAGAGATCAAGAAAGGGGAAAACAATGTATCCCCTCAATGCTCCCTTTCAGCAGGAGGTAACCAGACTTGACACTGCTCTTCACTGTGCCATTTTCCCTTTCTTCTTGAGATCCTAATAGGCAGCAGCTAGACATGAGCTTGGGGGAATATAGAAAGGGTCAAAGATTTGACCAAGATATTTTTCAGGCAGGAAATGAGGACAGCAAAGATCACCTGGTGACCATCAAGTAGACCATCTAGAGACAAAACTGCTTATCTGAGGAATTCAGAAATAATTAGACTTCCCTATTATCTAAAGCAGGCATCTGGTTCCAGGTTTCTTTCCCCCAAATTTTTAAGTAACTAGAATTTCTATACATCTCTGGAATGCATGCATACCGAAACTCATTGTGCAGCCATTGCTGACATTAAGGCACCAAAATGTCTACAAATGTAATTGTTTATCACGACCTTTGTGGCTAATATACTCCAAATTACCCTTAAGCTCCTGCTTTAAGGTCCATAAATACCCCTGAGGAAAAAAATCCACCATGGCACACTCAGTCCTGTCTTTCTGAGGTGCCCCGTTGCACTCGTCTACAGCATTCTTTCTTTCTAGTAAAACTTCCCTTTTTCAAACCTATACTGTCATTGGTAAATTCTTCCTACCAACCTATGAATTGACCACTTTCTGATGCCAGGGCTCTGACACCCCTCTTAGCAGTGAGGGGTAATAAATGATTTTCAGGGGAAATGAATGAACCCAAATAACAATGACCTGTGACAGAGTTCCTCTGAGCTCTGGGTGAGGTAGCAGGAAGATGAGGGGCTGAACTTCATTGTGAACAATGGTTGTTTTATTATGCAGATAAAATTCCCTAGGCAATCTCTTGGAGTTGTCCTTAGAAGAATAGATGAAAAATCTGTCTGGGCATAGTGACAACTTTTTGTGTTTTTTCTTCCCTGCTGTTAATTTTTCTTGGTTATTTGATGAGATTCCTAGGGAGGGAGTCTGAAAACAACTGCATTTTATTTGAAAAGAAGATTTCTTAGTCAGATAAGGAAATTCCAGAAAGATTCTCTCCCTGTGCTTGTTGGGAAAAAACAAGAGAAGGTTATAAAGTCCTTGGTTTTGAGGCAGCTTCAGAGGCCTTCCAATTTCCTTTAATTCAAAAGTGTTCAGCATGTCCAAGCACTATACTTTGTGGTATTGTTCTCTCCACCCCAACATCATCCCAAAATGTGACTGTAGGAGACCAGAATATGCCACCCCAAAATATAGCTCTTTGGCATAAAGATTATTTTGAGAAATGGCAGACACAGGGGAATCTCTGAAAACACAGTAGAGGTTATCCTTTTGTAAGGGAAATTTACATCTATAAAGGAAATAATTCATTTATAAGGGTGTCTCCATCTTTGTATCAGGAGGAGAGGAATGATTCTAAGTCAATAAAGTCTCTTATCAATGGAGAAGGGATCAAATTAAATCTGTGTAACAAACCTTATCCTTCTTTACCGTGCTTTTCCTTTTCCTAGCTATCTCCCCATAACCGGTCGTCTTCTTTTTTCTTTGCTTTAGAGAATGGTGGTTTTTAAGCCTGAATTCAAAGCCACCTTTTTGAGATTTACTTATTCTCCCTGAACATATCCCATGTATACATGAGGCATACATGTTATTAAACTTTGTTTTTCTCCTATTAATTTATCTTTTGTTACAAGGATCCATCTCAACTAAGAACTATGAAGGATAAAGAGAAAATTGTTTTTCCTCCCCTACGTCAGCTCCCCAGCTGGAATGCACACTTCTCTAAGACAGGGGCCATCTGTGCCTCATACCAGGAAATATATTTATATAGGTTAGTACATGTTCACCAGCATCACTGAAGTTATTTCTGAACGATGGTCCATGTAAGCCATTAGTAATGATACCTGACTAATATAAATGTCACTGTTGAAATGTCAACACTTCAATTTGTTTTTTTTTTTTTTTTTGAGACGGAGTCTGGCTCTGTCTCCCAGGCTGGAGTGCAGTGGCCGGATCTCAGCTCACTGCAAGCTCCGCCTCCCGGGTTTACGCCATTCTCCTGCCTCAGCCTCCGGAGTAGCTGGGACTACAGGCGCCCGCCACCTGGCCCGGCTAGTTTTTTGTATTTTTAGTAGAGACGGGGTTTCACCGTGTTAGCCAGGATGGTCTCGATCTCCTGACCTCGTGATCCGCCCGTCTCGGCCTCCCAAAGTGCTGGGATTACAGGCTTGAGCCACCGCGCCCGGCCAACACTTCAATTTTTAAAACACTGTTACTTGGTAAATCTGAGTAAGATCTGTAGTCAAGTTAATTGTATTGTGCCAATGTCACTTTCCTGGTTTTGACCCTCTACTCATTTCTTCACCTGCCCCACCCTCCACCCTCAATATACACACATTCTATGCACTAGTAATAGCAGCACATAATGTCACACCTTTATTTGTACTGCATCCTGGGCTTCATTCTCTCTATATATAAATTTTTACCTGGATGTTCCCTATTCATTCTTTTAGACTAAATTAACCATTATCTCCTAATGAAGCTATATCCATCAGTAAATGTTGTGGGTTCCCAGTTATTCCAAGTGTCTGTCATTCTATGCAATCCAATTTCCTTTCCTAACTCCAAATAATCATATATTGGGTCTTTTTTCCCTCCTTTCATCTCTTCTTGTATTCTCCATATTTCTCCTCATCTTCTTGCCTGTTTTGTGCTTGTGTTACTTCCAACACTTGCCAGCGTCCACATCAGAGTTTTAGATGGGACCCATCTTTCTGTTTGCATGAATGTCATTAAAAACAAGACCCAAAGTCCATTTTCATTATGTCATCTCAAAGCCATTTGTCAAGGGGATCCAGAGAAGATTTAGGATGAAACAGCAGTTCCAAAGCAGCCTCAGAGGGAAGATATATTCAATAGGATTATTCTGTTGCTTTGAGGAAAGGCAGATCCAGCAATCCTAACTCATTTAGGGTATCTGTTTCTTGGCACATTAAATCAGGAATGGCAGATCCTCAGGTCTCTAACCTTTATGTTCTCCCCCTCCCTCCAACCCCCTCGGTGTGTCCCTAAGTGAAATGTAAAATTTTTCAATTGGGTTTATGTTTTAAATACTAATGGATGCTTGGAAAAATGGTCCATGGGTAGAGTTTTATTTAAAAAAGAGATTTGCAGGATAATATGTGTTTTCACATGCATTCCTAACACCTTTTCTGGCCTATGCAATAAGCTGCAATTTGTCAGGAGAATACCTTCTGTGGATTCTAAGGGCTTTTAAATTTTTATATCCCTTTCTCTTGGGTGGAAAACCTTTGGATCATATTTGGACCAGGATTTTATATGCTCAGTATCTTACTTTGCTCTCCCCTAATCTCTGAGTGTTGTCATTGGTATTTATTTATTTATTTTTTGAAATGGAGTTTTGCTCTTGTTGCCCAGGCTGGAGTGCAATGGCGTGGTCTTGGCTCACTGCAACCTCTGCCTCCTGGGTTCAAGCAATTCTCGTGCCTCAGCCTCCCGAGTAGCTGGGATTACAGGCATGCACCACCATGCCTGGCTAATTTTTGTATTTTTAGTAGAGACAGAGTTTCACCATGTTGGTCAGGTTGGTCTTGAACTCCTGACCTCAGGTGATCCACCCACCTCGGCCTCCCAAAGTGCTGGGATTACAGACATGAGCCACCGTGTCTGGCCATTGGTATTTTAATCTATACAATTATTGATATAATAATCTAGATATTTCTATCTATTCTGGGGATATTTTTACTGTTCGGGCTAGAAAACAATGCCTAAAATGAAGGCATCAGAAAGAAGGCAAAAGTTTCTCTCTGACCTTCTCCTGCCCTCCTGTCTCAGTCCCATTCTCCTCAAGGGCAGCCATAGAAATTATAATCCCTCTTCCCCAAGCTGAATCATAGAAACCAGAACCTCTTCCCTACAAAGCTTGTCATAAAAACCTAAAATTATTACTCTAACACTCCCTCTGTCTTTCTGTGTAAAAACTGGCCATAAAGAAATTATCTGACCTACCTTGTTTGATTGTCAGTCATAAGACCCCCATTCCAGAGACGGCCCTGCCCCACACTCAGAATGAAGGAATGTTGCTCAGAGAGGCCAAGAAAAATCTAGACAAGGAGTGTTGCTCAGACAGGCCAAGAAGATAGACCTTGCTGTGTCTCCCCATACAGTATATTAACATGAACAACGCCCTTCTTTTCCAATTATATTTCTACACGGCTGTCCATACTTTGTTGAACCTAGGCATAACAATGGACCATTTCCCCTGTACCTTTGTGTCTTCATTTTGAAGGCTCCTGTGTATGCACATTAACTAAATTTGTATGCCTTTTCTCCTATTAGTCTGCCTCATATCACTTTCAAGCCTCTAGGGAGCCAAAGGCGTTGGCCCCTACATCACATAGCTGATGACTTAGTGAACAGAAAGTCACTTAGTGATTGTTCCTTCCACAAGATTTTTCCAGTTCTACTCCTACTCCTTATGTAACCCCCAAGCCATTCTTTAAAAAAAAAACAGGATGTTTAAATTTTATATCCCTTTTCAAAGAAACTTAGATACCACATTTTTTACAACCTTGGTTCTACTGAATGTTATTCCTTCTATTTTTTTTTTTTTTTTTGAGATGGAGTCTTACTCTGTCACCCAGGCTGGGGTGCAATGGTTGGATCTTGGCTCACTGCAAACTCTGCCTCCCGGGTTCAAGCGATTCTTCTGCTTCAGCCTCCTGAGTAGCTGGGACTACAGGTGCCCGCCACCACACCCAGCCAATTTTTGTGTTTTTAGTAGAGATTGGGTTTCACTATGTTGGTCAGCCTGGTCTCGAACTCCTGACCTTGTGATCTGCCCACCTTGGCCTTCCAAAGTGCTGGGATTACAGGCATGAGCCACCCTGCCTGGCCTATTTTTTTTTTTAAGGGTTTTAATAAAGTATAATTTACATATAATGAACTGCACATATTTAAAGAGTATAATTTGACACATTTTGGCATTTGTATACATGGCTGAAATCTCCACCATATTTAAGAAAATGAACATATTCACCAGCCCCACAAATTTCTTCGAGCTCCTTTGTCATCTCTCTTTCCTGCCTTTCCCTTACACGTATCTCCTAGGCAGCCACTGATCTGCTTTCTGTCACTCTAGTTTGCATTTTCTAGAATTTTGTACACACGAGGTCAAACACAGCATATTCTTTTTTATCTGTTTTGTTTCACTGAGCATAACTATTTTGAAATGCATCCACATTGTGTGTATCAACAGTTCATTCTGTTTTTATTGCTGATATTGGGTATTTGTGGATATTGGACAACTGTGGATATGCCACAATGTGTTTATCCATTCACTTCCTGATGGATGTTTCAATGACTCTGCGTTTTGGTTATTACAAATAGAGCTGCCTGGCCTGGTGCAGTGGCTCACGCCTGTAATCCTAGCACTTCGGGAGGCCGAGGCGGGTGGATTACCTGAGGTCAGGAGTTCAAGACCAATCTGGTCAATAAGGTGAAACCCTGTCTCTACAAAAATACAAAAATTAGCCGGGCATGATGGTGAGTGCTTGTAATCCCAGCTACTCGGGAAGCTGAGACGGGAGAATCGCTTGAACCTGGGAGGTGGAGATTGCAGTGAGCTGAGATCGCACCATTGCACTCCAGCCTGGGCGACAGAGCAAGACTCTGTCTCAAAAAAAAAAAAAAAAAAAAAAAAGAACTGCTATGAACATTCGTGTACAAGTCTTTATATGGACTTACTCTTTCATTTCTCTTAAATAAATACCTAGAAATAGAATGGCTAGATCACACTGTAAAAATATGTTTAACTTTAACTTTTTAGGAGATGGCCACACTGTTTTTTAAAGCGATTGCAGTATTTTACATTCCCACCAACAATCTATGAGAATTCCAGTTCTTCCACATCCTTGCATATTCTGTTATTAAGAGTGTCACTTTGGTGAAATGGATTTGTTATAATTGAACCTAAAGAGGAAAGTTTTTCTTTCCCTCTTTTTTGTTATTTTTATTTTTTATTTTTTTGGTAAAGGAGTGCATATGAATAATCTGTATTTGGGACAACTAATACAGTTCTAACAAACATTAACTGCCCTAAAATCCAGTTTTCTATTAACATGTTATGGGAAATTATATCCCAATGAAAAGGCATAAGGCAGTAACATTCAAGTATGAAAAATAAGAAAACCATTAACTTTATATGTGCAATAGCTAAGATATCTTAACACATTAGGAATAATTTTTGCAAAGTTATATGACATGAGGAAAGATGATATATTTCTCACCATATTTTTGGGTTTGAAATTTTTTTAAAGCCCCAGACATTCAAAGCATTTGAAAATTGACACATTTCTTGCTGATATGTATGTGACTTTCCAAGTATTGCTCTGGTAAAGGAATAGACTTGTATGTATCAAACTCATCCAGGGCAATGAGGTCTAGGAAGTCACAGACCAAGCTATCTAATGAGCATTTCTTCCCTTAAGAACTGTTGTTCTAGAAATGCAGAGAAATGCAATATAGTAGAAGCATTTCTGTGTTTCCAGGACCTCACTGTGGATTTTACTCTGGAACATGTGTACAAAATACAAAGCCATTACCTTCACTTCTGGCTGGACACTGCTGAAATAACATGGGGACTAACCAGTTAATGATGAAGAGCAGCTTGAAGTACAGCTCATCGTGCCAGAGCTAACAACAGCAGGGTGCAGTATCCCTGCCAGGATGTCCTTGAGCTTTACTGTTGATGGCTTTATGGGTGAAGTGACCTTGAGGCAAAATCTCTTTGGCAATTCAGTTAAGTCTTATTGCATTTACTAGAGCAAATACAGTGAAGGCAATGATCCAGGAGTGTTTAAAAGCCCTAAAATTATTGAAAACCACTGTACAGTAGGACAGTGTTTTAACCTGCTAACTGTGTTGTGTTCCAATCAAAGTTTCAATGAACTATTCTGTCCAATTCCTAGAGAAAACTGATGTGAATGAATCATATCCAACATAAGAATTATCTGAAAAGTAAGTAAAACTGACATAGAAAACACCTTTTTAGTATCTTAAATTGTTGAGATTAAAAATCATAGTTTAAATGCAGGATATAAAGGTTTTAAAGTGGTATCAATGGAAGAGAAACTTTCTATTCAACAGCAGAGAGGAAATAGAAAAAGTATGTGTCTTCTTTCACTTAACACTAAATTATGAGCATTCTTCAAATTTTCATAAACTGATTGTAATCACTTTTTATGATTGCATAACAGCCCATGAAATATATATAATGGCTTTTAAACAAATTTCACATGTATTGTTTTCACGCTTTTTTCAACTTCAATTAATGTTGTGACAAAAATATGTAGAACAAAGCTTTTCCCACATTTGGAATTATTTCTTTAGGATAGATTTCCAGAAATAGAATTGCTTTAACAAATAATATTATTATCTTAGTTTTAGTATCAAATGTTAAAGTGATTCCCAAAAAGACTGTGCCAGTTTGCTCCCTATTGGCAGTAATAACAGTATGTTTCATTGAAATCTCACCAGGGTTAGACATTTTATAATTTTTTAATGCGTCCTAATTTAATAGGGAAAGTATTGTTTAGTTTTGATTACTTTTTTTTATTACTAGAGATTATTATTTACTGCTTTTGAGTTGTATACTCACACCATTAAACATTTATGTCTTTTGAAGTATTCATGTATTTATTTATTGATGTGTATGAGCTTCTTAGGCATTAAAAATATCAACCCTTGGTCTGTTGATGCAAAATTTCCCACAAATGAAAACTCAGCACTTCTGCTTAGATCTCTATTTCTAAAATAACTGCAGGTTGAAACACCCTTAAAACTAAAACTAAGTCAAAATGAAATCTTTTTTAAAAAAATCACAGTTTCATACTGACCTCTTTTCAAAGTTTCTGAGTTTACCATTTCTAAAACAATGTTCTAAGGAAGGTATTTTCTGCTCTGTTCCTATTTTAGCTATTTATACTCATGGCCTTTCTGATTTCTAAACTTATGATACCTTTTATGTTTTATAAGGGATTGTTTGAAGTCAGGTTCTTTGTTTCTGGGGAAGTTGACTCTGAGCCAGAGCTTTGTGTATAGGAAGTGTATTAAGGACCTTCCTATACACAAAGATTGATACCTGGAAGTGTTGAAGTGAACATAGGAAGTGGGAAAGTGGTTGGCCGGGCGCGGTGGCTCAAGCCTGTAATCCCAGCACTTTGGGAGGCCGAGACGGGCGGATCACGAGGTCAGGAGATCGAGACCATCCTGGCTAACACAGTGAAACCCCGTCTCTACTAAAAACCACAAAAAAACTAGCCGGGCGAGGTGGCGGGCGCCTGTAGTCCCAGCTACTCGGGAGGCTGAGGCAGGAGAATGGCGTAAACCCGGGAGGCGGAGCTTGCAGTGAGCTGAGATGTGGCCACTGCACTCCAGCCTGGGCGACAGAGCGAGACTCCGTCTCAAAAAAAAAAAAAAAAAAAAAAAAAAAAAAAAAAAAAAAAAAAAGGAAGTGGGAAAGTGAAAGAAGCAGGACTGGGTGGAGGTGAGCTGTGATACAGTCACAGAAAAGATCTCAGCTCATCTCCCAGGGATGGCCCCTTAGTGTTGTCCTACTTTGAGACACAGGGACCAGACTTTCAACTCCAGTTGTAACTGGTCATTGGATGATGTCTACCTCTATGCAGGCAGCAGGACCTTGAGGCAAGTGGCTCTTTTTGGCTTATGGAAACTCCTGGACAGAGACTCAGCTTATGGTTACCAGCCACTAACATTCCTGGCAGCTGGGCTAATGAGTGAATGTCTCAGCCTTGAAGGTGGAATCTGGGATGACCTAGCATCCACTACAAGGTTGAAAACACTGGCAATACTTGGAATTGTAGGGGGAAATGACTCCTTCTCTGCCACATGGTGTCTCCCACTCTCTGCCAATGGTCTCTCATAGGCCTGGGAGGGTAAGTGTGGCTTTGTTCAACTGATCTGCTCTCAGGTCTTATGTCAATTATGGATCTTACCTAGAAGTTTACTTTAGAGCTTTGGATCAAGTTCAGGCTCTTCCTAGGCCGTAGAATTGCCCTTTCTGAGGCTCATGGGGCTCTGTAGCTATGTGGGCTTATCTGATCTGCATGCACTTACTATGTTGGCTTAAGAAGAGGCCTGCACTAAGCCCTCCAGATATGACAGCCTGGAAAACCTAGAACCATTGTGTACCAGAGTGGGCCTCACTTCTTCCTTTTCCTGTAACACTCCACTTCCTCACTCAATTGGGACCTGATAGTCCTTGATTGGATCATAAGTCAATCAGCTGTAGAACTTGAATGCTGAAGTGGTTACCCATGCTTTAGGGTAAAATTTTTAGACCGCAACAGAATATAGTCACTTTTCAGAGTCATTTCTGTATATGTTTGTTGCTCTTTACAGCCAGAGAATAGATGCACAATGGCCCCTAGAAATAAAAGACAGCTCTACTAAGCCAAGGCATATCCATGGTAAGAGTTCATGAATATCTGTTGAAAAATCATAGTTTCATTGCTCAAAAGAATGCCAAGTGCCACTCAAAGGAAATGAGGAGGAGGCATGGGAGATGTTCAAAACTTCAAGACTCACGAAGAGTCTTGAAGATGGGGGCCACTCACAGATCATGTTCTTAGCGGACCCTTCTCCTTGAGATGGCTCAATGCCATTGGCTCTGCCTCTTCTTTTCCATATTACCATGTATTGAAAGAAGCATACTGTCCTGCTCCTGAAGTCAGAGTAAATGGAATCTAGGCCTTGGAGCAACCACTTTCTTTATGCGCAACTGAAGAAATCGAGTTACCTCCCTCAGGTACTTCTGCAAAATCAGGGGCAATAATGCCAGCATGTTTTTGTCGTTGTTCTAAAGGTGTTATTGTGTTAATACCTTATTTCTTGAGCATCATTGGAACATAAGGTGTTCCATCTAAGTCAGCATGTTATAGATACACCAGTGTGGCATAATGTTAACTATTTCTCATGGAAATCTTTTTAAAACTACATTATACACTTGACATTTTTGAAAATAGTCACACTAAACTTAATCTTTTTGATGAATTAGAACAGCATTATGAACATCAGTTATAGTACTTTGATGTAATGTGGTCCATACAAACTATGTTTTTCCCCAACTTTAATCTTTTATTGAAGAACATTATACATCCAGAAAACTGTACATAAGTTTGTGGTCACAAACTGAAGATACCTGGGTAACCAGTAACCAAATAAAGAAACAAAATACTACCAGCACTTTAGAAGCCTGACTCACATTCCCTTTTAGTCATTACCTGCAGCCCCCTGCAAAACAAAACATCATCCTAAGTTCTGACGGCATAGATAAGTTTTGCCTTAAACCCTATTTCATTGTAACTGCTATCATTTAACAATGATCATTAATCATCCCTTCTTATGTATTCTCATAGCTTTTACCTTATGTGTAATTAAATACACTTTCGTTCTGCCTTGTTTATTGTTCAATTGGTTTTGATTAGTTCATTTATTCAAGCTACTTTTTTGAATACCTGCTATATGTCAGGTACTTTTTCAGGAAGCAGAGATAAGACAGATGTAGTTTCTGCCCTCATAGAATTTACATTCCAGAGGGGAAGACAGACAATAAAAGTAAACTGTGAAAGGAAAATAAATCTTGGGGCCCCCAAATCACTAAGTTGAAGGGAAAAGTCAAGTTGGGAACTGCTTAGGGCCAACCTGTCTCGCATTCTATTCCAAGTCACCCCTCTGCTCACTGAGATAAATGCATATCTGATTGCCTCATTTGGAGAGGTGAATCAGAAACTCAAAAGAATGCAACCATTTGTCCTTATCTACCTATAACTTGGAAACTGCCTCCTCGCTTCAAGCTGTCCTGCCTTTGCCTCAAGTTGTCCCATCTTTCCAGACTAATCTTTCCAGACTAAACCAATGTACATCTTACACATCATACTGATTGAGGTCTCATGTCTCCCTAAAACGTATAAAACCAAACTGTGCCCCTACCACCTGGGGCACATGTCATCAGGAACGCCTGAGGCTGTGTCATGGGCACATGCCCTCAACCCTGGCAAAATAAACTTTCTAAATTAACTGAGACCTGTCTCAGATATTTGGGGTTCACATTTTGGTAACCATGGGGAGATTCTGAGTGGAGGTGCCCCTGACCTTTGACAAATCTCCTATCAGTGCTTGGGACCAGCATGAGCTAACTTTGTGGCTCAAACCAACAGGACAATTTGCTGAGGTCTGAGGTCCCCCTCCAGAAAATCCCAGATCTCCCCAAATTTGGTTGAGATCTAGTTTATTTTGCTTTACAACTCCCCTTTTCTTGGAGTTTTACTTGCTTCCAACAAGGAAGGCAAAATTTCCTGCTTCCATAATGATAGAAGGAAGGTAACTCCTTCATGGAGTTTGAGTTCGCTCCCAGCAGGGAAGATGAATTTGAGGTTCTTTTCCTGCTTCTAGGATGGTAGAAAGCAGTCTTCAGCCTGAGACCTGTCCCTAGGTAAGTAGCTGAATTGGGGTTTTGTCTTGGCTAAAGTTTAACAACCAGTTAGTCTTAATTTCTCTTTACCATTAGAGTGCTCAGTGATCATATCATTGGGTTTTTTTGTTGTTGTTGTTATTGTTTGTTCTGGTCTGTCTCCCATCAGATTTGACCAACTCTACCCAACTTGGTCAAATCCGAGTGAGAATTCCGAATTATGAATGACAAATCCTCTTTAATTTGGCTAAAATTCTTCACAGCTGCAAAAAAGGAAAAACAAACAAACAAACAAAAAACCATGTGTTTGGTTCCTGTGTTTGCTTCTTGTCTTAAAAAAAAAAGTTCCTTCGTTTACTTTTCTTCCACCCTATATACCTCCTTCCCCCTTTGCCATCTGTAGTACCAAAGAATCTAGAGAAGGCTTCTAATGACTTCAACCCCTTTAAAGAATTTAGAACAAAGGCGCCACTCACCCCTTTTGGGGTGTTCTGTTTTCCTTGTGGAGTTTCAAGAATCATGGGCAGATTCTTCTTAGGTCTAAAGCTCTGTTTTCTTGTATTGCATGACCTGACCTCTTTATTTTTGGAGGTACCAGAAATTTACCTTGTATTGTGAGAGGATTTGACCTTGGTGAGTATAATAGCAGATGAGAACTGCAAAGTAAGGGTGGCTGAGCCCAGTTTACAGGAAGAGGTCTTGGCTGTTGTTTTTCTTTTCCTAGGAAGCTGTTGTTTAAGTATACTAATTTTAGTTCAGAGACGCATTCTAAAGGGTCTTCTCTATTGCTTTTTCTCCCCAAATTAATCTCAATTCGGCTTGTCTGTGCACATTTGTGTGAGGAACTGAGCTGTTGTTTTAATAGGTAAATGAGAGACTGAGTTTTCTTAGCTCTGAAGAAAAAAGGCGTTGTTCTCCTCCCAGCCAAAAGGCACCCCTGGGTGACCAGGGGCCTCATATGGGTGTCTGGGGGGTTAATCCCCCACAATGTGCAGCAGTCCGACAGGGAAATCCCCAACAATAGTTAGTTAAAAAAAAAAAAAAAAGGCCGGGCACGGTGGCTCAAGCCTGTAATCCCAGCACTTTGGGAGGCCGAGACGGGCGGATCACGAGGTCAGGAGATCGAGACCATCCTGGCTAACACGGTGAAACCCCGTCTCTACTAAAAATACAAAAAACTAGCCAGGCGAGGTGGCGGGCGCCTGTAGCCCCAGCTACTTGGGAGGCTGGGGCAGGAGAATGGCGTGAACCCGGGAGGCGGAGCTTGCAGTGAGCTGAGATGTGGCCACTGCACCCCAGCCTGGGCGACAGAGCAAGACTTCGTCTCAAAAAAAAAAAAAAAAAAAGGCTCATCCAGGAAACACACATAAGGGCTGATCACCCGGCATTTTGAGTCATTTCAGAGGTCATAGACCTCTGGGGAGGGAAACTGAGACATGTAAGGGGGTGGAAACTGTCACGCGCGTCCCTGTGAAGAGACCACCAAACAGGCTTTGTGTGAGCAACGAGGCTGTTTATTTCACCTGGGTGCAGGTGGGTTGAGTCTGAAAAGAGAGTCAGCCAAGGGAGATGGGGTGGGGCCGTTTTATAGGATTTGGGTGGCTAGTGGAAAATCACAGTCAAAGGGGGTTGTTCTCTTGCCAGCAGGGGCAGGGAGTCCCAAGCTCAGTGTGGGAGCTTCTGAGCCAGGAGAAGGAATTTCATGAGGTTAATCACTCAAAGTGGGGCAGGAACAAATCACAATAGTGGAATGTCATCAGTTAAGGCAGGAACCGGCCATTTTCACTTCTTTTGTGATTCTTCACTTGCTTCAGGCCATCTGGATGTATATGTGCAGGTCACAGGGGATATGATGGCTTAGCTTGGACTCAGAGGCCTGACAGAAACGACTCAGTGGTGATACACTGTGGAGTCCCGCCCACAAGCAGCACACACAAATCTAGATCCATCACACTAAAACCCTAGGCCATAGCTCAGTTCCTCCTCTTAAGAAAAAAAAAGTGAGAAACAAATAATCTGAGAATGAGGAGAAAACAAGCAGAATAACACCCTTGTGAACACTCCATAGGTTTGATGGCACCTCTACTTGCCAGAGTTTATGTAAAATGTAAGTAATATGGTCTTTGTGCACATTTACATGAAGGAAAAAGAGCCCTAAGGTCGATCTTTATACTATAGAGTTCCTAAGTCCTCATTTTCTCTATTTTCTTTTCTGTCTGCTTTAACTCTGCTATTATTTTTCTATTAAGATAAAAGCCACTGTTTAGATCCAACAGGTTCTTTTTGCAAGCCGGTGAATTTGTATTTATCTCATGGCTAAAGTTCTGAAGTAAAAGCTATAGAACCTTTGTGTGTGTATATATATTTGAAAGGCCTTTATAATTTCTATAAGTTTATGTTTAATTGGCAACTAAATCTGTTTTAATTTCCCTCTAGCACACCAGGCTTTTTCTCTCCATGCCTTATGATGTAAATTTTGCTATTTGATTTTCACCTGAGTAGTTTCCCGTAATATGCAAATTTAAAGCTATTTAGCTGACAACTGCATAGGGTAGTAAAACAGGTTATCAAGAATTTGACAGTCTAAGATAGGGAAGAAAAGGTTTTTATGAATCTATAAAATGTACTTCTATTGGCATGCCTAATACATCTATGTATTTATGTGTTGTGTACACAAAGTTTCACTACTGAAAATGTATAAAAGAGTTCTAATTAACTGGTTTAATAAAAGGACTTGATCGGCCGGGCGCGGTGGCTCAAGCCTGTAATCCCAGCACTTTGGGAGGCCGAGAGGGGTGGATCACGAGGTCAGGAGATCGAGACCATCCTGGTCTACACGGTGAAACCCCGTCTCTACTAAAAAATACAAAAAACTAGCCGGGCGAGATG
>NW_012114888.1:47606-49235 GCF_000951035.1 Colobus angolensis palliatus | reverse complement strand
AGGATGGTCTCGATCTCCTGACCTCGTGATCCGCCCGTCTCGGCCTCCCAAAGTGCTGGGATTACAGGCTTGAGCCACCGCGCCCGGCCTTCTCTCCCCTTTTAAAGGGCGTGAAATAGTAATGCTCTCCTTCAACTCATTTTCTTCAACTCAAATAAGTTTTTTCCTCCAGTTCTGTTTGTTGTGGCCCGATGCTAACAACGTTTTCTTAAAGGTCTAAAGAAAAAGTTTCCTTCCAACGTAATATTCTGTGCAGTGCAGAAGGTCTTTTCTTTTGCCATTTGGTAACTGGTTTAATGGATTTTATAGTTTATCAAAACAATTTCTATGCCATTATTGTTACGTTTTGGCTTGCTTAGGGAAAAAACTGAGATTAAAAAACTTCTTTTTAATTAAAGTTATTACATCCATGTACCTTTCTCTATGTGCTTTTAAAGTTCTTGTAACATTGAGTTACAGAGCTTTGTCCCCTGAGTCTAAAAGGAGCACCAAGTCCTGCTAAATCTTAAACTCTGACAGTAATTAAAGCCTCATCTTCAGGCCCAGTTGAAGATGCCAACCAAAATAAACGGCATTCCTGAGGCACAGGGCCAGAAATTACAGCTAATCAACTCCTCAAGGCCAGGAACTATTGCAGAAGAGGTGGGCGTGTGAGATTGTAAAGGTTGATTTTGAGAGATAAAATAGTTCAGTTTCTCTGTTAATTAATCATTAATGTCAAAGGCACACTGATGCAAGACCAGTATATGGGCTCCTGTGCCAGATTAACAAGGTTTTCTTGAAGCATTACCAACTCCTTAATAAAGATTATAAAGGTTATAAAAGGCCTATGGAAGTTATATCTTATGGTCAAGATTAAAATTTTATAGACTGCCTATAAAATTTTGAAAAACAAATTTAATTGGCTTCATGCTGTTTTTATCAAGACTTATTGCTTGGAACATTAAGTGTCCTCTCTCAGATAATGAAGGTTTTCAGTTTTCACCTTTTTTTTTTTTTGAAATCCTTGAGTTATCACTTTGGTCAAATGACTTATTTTACAATGAACTGTGATATCAAGTGTTTTAAACCTTTGATATTTGACAAACTTTCCAAAATCAAATTATGAATTATGTTTTTTCTGATCTAATTAATCTTTTAAGATATTAGATTCCCTAAAGTCCAAAAATAGCATAATTTGGCTTTTTTGGTATAAAAATTATATAGGAAACATTGTCAAATATGAAATGGTGTTTGGTTTTCTTTGGGCTGTCTTTGTATAAATATGTTATTGGTATGTATTCTAAAATCATGGGAAACTCCTATAATTCTGATATGACTTAGTTTACATTATCAGTAATAATTATAATTGCTTCAAAACTATAGTACACTTGTTGTTAGATTCTAGTCTTGCCTAATGTTTTTCAGTTTTTATTATTTTCTACAGTTTGGACAGAATTCTAATTTTTTCTTGGCTACAAGCCTTCAAAATATTGTTTTCATTTTTTTCCTTTTTTTCCCCCTATTTTTCCTAATTTGGAGTCACTGAAAACTAAGCTGTGCTTTCGTAAAGTGAAGCCAGACAACTCAAACTTCAGAAGAAAATAACAGCAACAACAGCTATTAAAAGAGAAAGAAAGAAAGAAAGAA
>NW_012114888.1:29885-47111 GCF_000951035.1 Colobus angolensis palliatus | reverse complement strand
TGAAGCACAGAGAGGGGCTTTCTCTAAAGTCCCTTTATGCCATTAAGGGAAGTTCTCCCAGAGGAAATGCAATTGTCTTAAAACTTTCTCCTTGAGAAATCTCATCAAATAATCAGAAAAGATTAATCACCGGAGCAGGTAAAAAGACTAAAAGTCATCACCACACCCAGATAAGAGTTTTCATTTACTTTTCTGAGGGCAGCTCCCTGAGATTACCTGGGAGACTTTATCTGCATGATAAGACCACCTTTGTTCACAGTTCTACCCCTCCCTTCCCACAAATTGCCACCGCCTCCCCCAGAGCTCAGAGGAACTTTGTCCCAGCCCAGTTGTTTGCTCTTTGGGCCCATGCATTTCCCCTGAAAAGCATTTACTACCCATCAGGATTACCTACATCCCCCATATTTCTTCTCCACTATAAAGAGGGTATTTAAGTCTCAACTCTCTGGCCCTTCTTTGGGTCTCATATTTGCCGGACTCCTGTGTCCATGTGCGCGTAAATAAATTTGTGTTTCTTCTCCTGATGGTGTCTATTGTCAGCTCATTTCAGTGAGCCTTCAGAGAGGGCGAAAGGGAAGCTTTCCCTCTGCTTCTACACAGGACTTGGTTAGGATTTGGAATTTTTTTTCTGAGCAGTTGGAAATCATTGGGAGGTTTTAAGTAGGGGAGAATAATGATCTGATCTATGTTATAGATGCTGTATAGAGAATGGGCCGAAAGGGACCAAGGCAGATATGGAGAGAAGACCAGTTAGACGGCAATTGCATTAGTTCCAGGTGGAAAACACTAGTGGCTTGGACCAAGGTTGAGACAGTAAAGATGGAAATGGAAGTCAAATGCCAGATCTGTTTTGGAAGTAGAATTGACAGGCTCTCCAGTGAATTGAATATGGTGTGTATATATTTATTTGTGTGTATGTTTTCTGGAGCAAGGGGATGGTGGGGCATAGAGGAGGGAACGGAAGGAATCAGTGTTGATTCCTGGGTTTCCTCTGGAAGCAAATAGATGAATTGGGGAGCCACCATTTCCTGAGAGCAGGAAGCCTGTTTTTTTCTTACTTGTTCATAAGATTAAGACAATGGTTTTTTATGGGTTTTTTTCTTTTCTTTTCTTTTCTTTTTGAGATGGAGTCTCGCTCTGTGGCCCAGGCTGGAGTGCAGTGGCTGATCTCGGCTCACTGCAACCTCCGCTTCCCGGGTTCAAGCAATTCTCCTGCCTCAGCCTCCCGAGTAGCTGGGACTACAGGCTCATGCCACCACACCCGGTTAATTTTTTGTATTATTAGTAGAGACAGGGTTTCACCGTGTTAGCTAGGATGGTCTCTATCTCCTGATCTCGTGATCTGCCCGCCTCGGCCTCCCAAAGTGCTGGGATTACAGGCATGAGCCACCGTGCCCGGCCAAGACAATGAGTTTTTTATTGAAGTATCTTTATGCCAGAGCCATTTGATCCAGAGCAACTCCATCTGGAATAGGGGCTGGGTAAAATAAGGCTGAGACCTGCTGGGCTGCATTCCCAGATATTTAGGCATTCTAAGTCACAGGATGAGATAGGAGGTCAACACAAGATACAGGTCATGAAGACCTTGCTAATAAAACAGGTTACAGTAAAGAAGTCATCCAAAACCCACCAAAACCACGATGGGGAAGAGAGTGACTTCTGTTTGTCCTCACTACTGCACTCCCATCTGTGCCATGACAGTTTACAAACACCATGGCAATGTCAGGAAGTTACCCTATATGGTCTAAAAAGGGGAAGCATGAATAATCCACCCCTTGTTTAGCATATAATCAAGAAATAACCATAAAAATGGGCAACCAGCAGCCCTTCAGGCTGCTCTGCCTATGGATTAGCTATTTCTTGTATCCCTTTACTATCTTAATTAACTTGCTTTTACTTTACTCTATGGACTCACCTCAAATTCTTTCTTGCGCAAGATCCAAGAACGCTCTGCTGGGGTCTGGATTGAAACACCTTTCTGGTAACACTTATAAAACCCGTTATAGTACTAGCTGAATGTTGTTAAATAGATGAATTGAATATCTCTTGTGATCAACTGTTACTTTTTATTACTGTCAATGTATTTGCCCCAAATAAGTCCACACTTTCAGATTTCTTATTTGTAATCTTACGAGGTTTGAGAACCCGTGTAACAAAATCCTCTCAACTCCCTGTAATTACATCTACAAACCCATCGTCAACATCTGCACAGTCTTTTCCTCATTCCTTGCAGTAAAACCTGTGCTCTGGATCCTATCTCCTGTAGTATTGTTATAATTTACAGCTATTTTCATTTCCTTCTCCCAACCTCTTCCCCTTCCTCCCACTCCTGCTCTCTCCTGCCTTTATTTTTAACCCCTTCTTTTCTACACTCTCATCAAAATGTAAATATGCTCAAGTTAATATCATTAAAAGGACAAAACAAAAAAAAAGTCTCTTTGGGTTTCATCCGATGGCTTCACCTATTGCTTATGCAATTCATTTTTTTTTCTTGCCCTCTCGCTCACCCTCTAGCTCTTTCAATCCCCATTCACAAACTTCTTGGGTAAGTTGTCTGTACTGGATGTTTCTCCTAATTCAGCTCCCACTCTTTTGTGATCTGTATTCTGTTTTCTAACACTCTGCTCCAACTGGCTTTGCCAGGTTTATCAAGGAGCTGCTTGTTGGAATCTAATTAACATTTCTCCGTTGTCATTTTACTTGGCTTTCCCGAGCACTCAATGTTCTCTCTCTCCCTGAAGCTCTCCTCTCCCTTCACTTCTGGCATGCCATACCCTTGGATTTCTTCCCCGTTTTGGTAGCTCTCTCTTATTTTTCTGCCTGTTTCTGGACGTTTTGTCTGTCGGGATTCTTCTCTAGGTGTCCTTTCTTCTCACTCCATGCCCTCTGACTAGGTGAACTCATTTATTCCTCCGGCTTCCTTTACTATCCACAGGGTGAAGAGTCCCAAGTCTGACCTTTCTTGTGAGCTCAAGACAAAGATACATCTCAATGCCACCAAAATATCGCTTGTGCATAGGCGCCATAAGCCTATTCAATAGATCTAGAATAAAATCCATCTTTCCTGTGCCACACCATAATATGAATGATAATTGAGCAGAAGGCAATTAAGCAGCAGATGCAGGAAAGTTCCCTGCTCTCCTTCTATTCTTAAAATCAGGACAGAAATTTACAGAGGCAAAAGATATCCTGTCCTTTCTCTATCAGAGAAAACAAGACAGCGTAAGCCCTTATTGGCCTGTAGATGCTATTTAACTAGTCTTTACCTGCCATTTATTTGCCTTCCCTCAAGTTTCCACCTCTAGAGATTCAAAGTCTTTTTCCTATGTCTTGTCACTTCTCAAAAATTGACCATTCTTTATTGAAGATGATATATAAGCTGGAATTCAAAGCAACCTCTTTGAGAACTACTCATTCTCCAAGTGTATGTTTCTTTTTTTTTTTTTTTTTTTTTTGGGATGGAGTCTCACTCTGTCACCCAGGCTGAAGTGCAGTGGTGCAATCTTGGCTCACTGCAACCTCCGCCTCCCAGGTTCAAGCGATTCTCCTGCCTCAGCTTCCCAAGTAGCTGGAATTACAGGTATGTGCCACCACGCCCAGCTAATTTTTATATTTTTAGTAGAGATAGGGTTTCACCATGTTGACCAGGCTGGTCTCGAACTACTGACCTCAGATGATCCGCCGGCCTCGGCCTCCCAAAGTGCTGGGATTACAGGTGTGAGCCACTGTGCCTGGCCCCAAGTGTTTGTTTCATGTATGAAATATACATGTTAATAAACTTGTTTGTTTTTCTTTTGTTAATTTATCTTTTGGTACAGGGATCCATTCCAGTTAAGAACCTATGAATGTTGAAAAAATAATTTTTATTTCTTTTACTCCTGACATAACTGCTCTTTCTCCTCTATTATCTTAATGAGAGGCTATATATTTTGCCTGGCTAAAATATCACTTCATGACGAAAGACTTCTCTGATTGCCTGTACTAGTTTCTAAAGGATGTGAGTATTGTGATCTAAGCTGTATCTGCTTTAGGGGGCACCCCAAGCTCAGTAACACTGTGGTTCTTGCAGACCCATAGAGGTACCGCCTTGATGGTCTTGGACAAGATCCAGAAGAATTCTCTAGATTACCAGGCAGAGACTTTTGTTCTCTTCCCTTACAAATGATAAAGGAAACACAACATACACAAACCAATGGGATATAGCAAAAGCAGTATTGAAAGGGCAGTTTATAGCTATAAGTGTCTATATCAAAAGAGAACAAAAACTTCAAATAAACAAGCTAACGCTGCATCTTAAAGTGCTGGAAGAGTAAGGGCAAACCAATCTCAAAACTAGTAGAAGAAATAATAATGATCAGAGCAGGAATAAATGAATTTGAAATGAAGAAAACAATGCAAAAGATCAATGCAACAAAATATTTTTTTTTTGAAAAGTTAAACAAAATTGACAAACCTGTAGCTAGACTAAGGAAAAAGGAGAATAAATAAATAAAATCGGAGACGAAAAAGGATACATTACAACTTTTATCACAGAAATTCAAAGGATCACTAGTCAATGAATTGGAAAATCTAGAAGAAATGGACAAATTTCCTAGCCACATACAACCTACCAAAATTTAACCATGAAGAAATCCAAAACCTGAACAGAGACCAATAACAAGTAACAAGATTAAAGCCATAATAAAAAGTCACCCAATAAATAAAATCCAGGGACCTGAGGGCTTTACTGCTGAATTCTACCAAACATTTAAAGAACTAATACCAATCCTACTCAAATTATCCTGAAAAATAGAGGAGGAGGCAATACTTCTAAACTCATCCTACAAGGCGAGTACTATCCTGATACCAAAACCAGACAAGGATGCATCAAAAAAGAAAACTATAATCCAATATCCATGATGAACACTGTTGGAAAACTTGTCAACAAAATACTGGCAAACTTAATTTAACAGCATATTAAAAAGAGCATTCATCATGACCAAGTGGAATTTATCCCTGGGATGCAAGGATGGTTCAACATAAAAAAAATCAATCAATGTGATGCATCACATCAACAGAATGAGTGACAAAGACCATATGATCATTTCAATTGATGACAAAAAAGCATTCGATAAAATTCAACAACCTTCATGATAAAAACCCTAAAAAACTGGGTATAATAGGAACACAATTCAACATCATAAAAGCCATATGCTACAGACTCAACTGCTGGTATAATACTGAATGGGGAAAAACTGAAAGCCTTTCCTCTAAGGTAGGGAACGTGACGAGGATGCTCACTTTCACCACTGTTATTCAACATAGTACTGGAAGCCCTAGCTAGAACAATCAGACAAGAGAATGAAATAAAGGGCATACAAATTGAAAAGGAAGAGGTCAAATTATCCTTGTCTGTAGATAATAGTATCTTATATTTGGAAAAATCTCAAAAGTCCACCAAAAAAAAATGTATTAGAACTTATAAATTCAGTAAAGTTGCTGGATGCAAAATCAATGTACAAAAATCAGTAGCATTTATATATGCCAACATTAAACAATGTGAAAAAGAAATTTAAAAAGTAATTCCATTTACAATAGCCACACATGAAGTTAAATACCTAGGAATTCACCTAACCAAATTACTCATCTGACAAGGAATTAATAAACAGAATATATAAGGAGGTCAACAACTCTATAGGAAAAAAATCTAATAATCTGATTAAAAAATGGGTGAAAGCCAGGCACCGTGGCTCATGACAATACTCCCAGCATTTTGGGAGGCCAAGGCAGGTGGATCACCTGAGTTCAGGAGTTCGAGACCATCCTGGACAACATGGTGAAACCTCATCTCTACTAAATATACAAAAATTAGCTGGTCATGGTGGTGGATGCCTGTAATCTCAGCTACTCGGGAAGCTGAGGCATGAGAATCTCTTGAGCCTGGGAGGCGGAGGTTGTAGTGAGCCGAGATTGTGCCGCTGCACTCCAGCCTGGGCAACAGAGTGAGACTCTGTCTCAAAAAAAAAAAAAGAAAAAGAAAAAGAAAAAAAGGTAAAAGATTTGAATAGACATTTCTCAAAAGAAGACATACAAATGTCAAATGTCAAACAGGCACATGAAATGACGCTCAACATCATTGATCATCAGATAAATGCAAATCAAAACTACAATGAGATATCATCTCACCCCAGTTAAAATGGCTTTTATACAAAAGATAGGTGATAACAATTGCTGGTAAGGATGTGGAAAAAGGGAACCCTCTCACACCATTGGTGAGAATGTAAATTAGTACAACTACTGTGGAGAATAGTTTAGAGGTTCATCAAAAAACTAACAATAGAGCTACCGTATGATCCAGCAATCTTACTGCTGGGTATATAACTAAAAGAAAGGAAATCAGTATATCGAAGAGATATCTGCACTCCCATGTTTGTTGCGGCTCTGTTCACAATAGCCAAACTTTGGAAGCAACCAAAGTGTCTAACAACAGATGAATGAATGAAGAAAATGTACATATACACAATGAAGTACTATTCAGCCATAAAAAAAGAATGAGATCCTGTGACTTGCAACTACATGGATGGAACTGGAGGTCGTTATGCTAAGCGAAATAAAACAGGTACAGAAAGACAAACTTTGCATGTTTTCACTTATTTGTGGCATCTAAAAATCACAACAGTTGAACTCATGGAGATAGAGTGGAGGATGAGTACCAGAGGTTGGGAAATACACTGGTGGGTGGTGGAGCAGGGAGGTAGGGATGGTTAATGAGTACAAAAAAATAGGTAGAAAGAATAATAAGTTCTAGCATTTGATAGGACAACAGGGTGACTATAGAAAATAATAATTTAGTTGTACATTTAAAAATAACTATAAGAGTAATAATTGGATTGTTTGTAACAACAAGGATAAATGCTTGCAGGGATGCATACCCCATTTTCCATGATGTGATTATTATGCATTGCATCCCTGTATCAAAACATCTCATGTATCTTACAAATATATACACCTACTATGTACTTACAAAAATTAAAATAAAAAATTATAAATAAAAATAAAATTAAAATAAAAATAAATTTGACAGTTATCCTGTGTTTAGAGAGTTTTAAATTATTGAAATCAATTTTTATTATATTTTCCTATAATTATTTACATGCATTTTTACTTGCTAATTTGGTCTGTCCCTTAGCAAGTCAGAGATTTGAAACAAGATAGATAGTAAAAAAATCAATAGTAAGTGAGCATTGCATAATCTTGGTAAAATACTGACCCAAAATATCACATACAGAAAGATGCTTTCTAATCTAAAGCTACTAATTCTTTTGGAGCTCAACAATGTAGATTTCATTTCATCTTCTTCATTTTCCACATCCTCTATATTTTAAAATCCTTAAACATGCATAAAAGATTCATTACAATATGAAATCTCCATTTGAAAGTTACAAAAGCAACTCTATATGACACACTTTTTACACAGAAATCCTTGAACCATTATCTAAATACCACAGTTGTCATTACTTTTATGGAATACGCTTCCTAAATACAGAACATTTATTTCTTATTTAAAAATTTGTAGTTGATATATAACAGTTATTTTTATTTTTCAAAGTTTTTATTGGTATTTAATAGTTTTGGTATTTCTTTAACAATGTACAATAAAACAAGAATAATCCAAGAATTAAACCTAATCCTGAAACTGGAGGGCCTTGGCCCTTCTCAGTGGTTTGTAAGTTACAGTAAGGCAGTACTACACACACTTATACACAACCCTAATAATGACACACTTCACGTAGGGTTAGGTATCTTGGTATATCAGGATGTGAGTTACTCACTTCTGAAAACTTTCCAGGAAAGCCTACGTACAGACAAACACTTCTTTATTTCGATTTCAGGATTCCCAGCCTTGCCAAATTCTCATGTTAGTCCAGGACCCATGGAAACAATCTTCCTCTTCTGACAATTCCTTGTTCACTGCCACATTTACTCTATGATACTTTTAGGCAGGGAGAGAGAGTAGAACAACGTTTACATACTTTATTATTCTCCAAAACACTAATGTTTTCCACCTAACCTGCACATGATTCCATTGGGATACAAGTCTGTAATAAGAATGATAATGTTTCATTTAGAACTTCTGAATAGAAATAACTAATTTTAGATTATCGATCATTCACTATCAGTATATTAATTATCTATTGCTGCATAACAAATTACCCTAAAACTTAACAGCTTAAAACAGCAAACATTTATTATTTTTTAGTTTCTGTGGATCAGGAATCTGAATGCAGCTTACCTGGGTGCCTCTGGCTCAGAGTCTCTCATGAGCCTCAATCAAGGTGTCAGCTGGGGCCACAGTCATCTCAAGGCTCTACTGGAGGAAGAACCAATTCCAAATTCACGCATGTGGTTGCTGTCAGGACTCAGTTCCTTGTGAGCTGTTAGATTGAGGGCCTCAGTTTCTTGCTGGCTGTTGGCTGGAGGCCATTCTCAGTTCCTGTCATATGGGCCTCTCCATAGGGCAGCTTATAACATGGCAGCTGGCTTCGTAAGAGCAAACTAGCCAGAAGAGCCTGAGAGAGAGTATAAGGTGGAAGACATATTTTTTTTGCTCTTATTTCTGAGATTTCTTCATCTCTGTTTTCCAAATCTTCTGTTGGTTTTTGAAATTTCTGTTATCATGTTTTTCACTTCTAATAACTTTTTTGATTGTTATTTTCTAAAGGGTTTTTCCATTGTAGTACCCTAGTCTTGTTTCATGGATGCAATATTTTCTCTTAACTCCTTGAGGATGTTAATAATCAAAATATTTGTATCCATTATGGTTCAACTACAGAGACAGAACCACAAGGAGGTGTGTGTGTGTGTGTGTGTGTGTGTGTGTATGTCTGTGTTTCTTTATATCTGATGTTAGAATGTGAAGTCCACAGGACAGTCTGTCAGGAGAGAAGATAACTGTAAAGTGGGGAAGGGAAAATGCAGTCTGGGATCTCACAAGGAGAGACTGAAATCAGTTCTGACCTTAGTGGTGTGAGTGTTCTGTTTCATCATGGAGGTAAACACACATACCCGCCTTAGGAATTGGAAAAGCTGAAGGAGGATCCAGGGGAAGGTAGAGAAGTTGCTGGTTCAGCCACTACTTCACACTAGCAGATTAGCAACAACTTGTGTGAGCTACAAAATGGCCACTGTTTCCTGTCTAAGCTCCAAATCTTCCAAGAATCTCCCTTGTGGCTGATGGCAACAGGAAACATACAATAAAGAGAATTCTGGGAAATGTAGCTCAGTGTAGCCAAGTTGACACATTATAAAGCCACCACAATTACCAATTACCAAACTCCTTTTTTTTTTTTTTTTTTTTGAGACGGAGTCTGGCTCTGTCACCCAGACTGGAGTGCAGTGGCACAATCTCCGCTCACTGCAAGCTCTGCTTCCCGGGTTCATGCCATTCTCCTGCCTCAGCCTCCCGAGTAGCTGGGACTACAGGCGCCCACCACCACGCCTGGCTAATTTTTTTGTATTTTTAGTAGAGACGGCGTTTCACAGTGTTCGCCAGGATGGTCTCGATCTCCTGACCTCGTGATCTGCCCGCCTCGGCCTCCCAAACTGCTGGGATTACAGGCATGAGCCACCACGCCCAGCACCAAACTACTTTTTAGATTGCTGTAGATTGCTAATACCATACACTTAAAAATGCGTTTCATAGAGATTGATTCATTCAACATTTATTGAATCTAAGAACTAAAAATAAGATCCTATGCGTCCCAACCACTGAATGGACTCCTTTTTGGACACGGTGACCTCAGAGAAATCTTAAAAATTGAGTTCCCAGTCATGATGTGACAAGAGGTTGGACACAGTTTGTTATATTCCCTTCCTTTTGTGGTTTAGACACAACAATTGATCAACAACAGTGTTAAATAGAGATCATAAGACTGATAGAACAGGGTCTTTGTGACAATAAGATACCAAATTATAAACATGCCAGGCAAGGGTTAAGTCACACACCACCACACTTACAGAATAACTATGTTCTATCTGCACAACACACTTTTCTTTGTCACTAATAGCTAAACAAGCACTGGCCTTGAGATACACAATTTTTTTTTTTTTTTTTTTTTGAGACTGAGTCTCACTCTATCACCCAGGTTAGAGTGCAGTGGTATAATCTCAGTTCACTGCAGCCTCCATCTCCCGGGTTCAAGCGATTCTCTTGCCTCAGACCCCCAAGCAGCTGGGATTACAGGTGCACACCACCACACCTGGCTAGGTTTTGTATTTTTCGTAGAGACAGGGTTTCATCATGTTGGTCAGGTTGGTCTTGAACTTCTGACCTCAGGTGATCCACCTGCCTTGGCCTCCCAAAGTGTTGAGATTACAGGCGTGGGTCACGCACATGGCCTGACATAAACAATTTTAAAACAATTGCGGCTCATCTACCACCAGGCATTGACTGACTAACCTCTTGTACTAAAAGCCATAAAGGAGAATGATTTCAGTAACTTTCTTCTGATGAGAGACCACCAACCATAGACTGGTTCTCACTTGTTTACAGAGGCTGCACACCTGAATGCCTCCATGTCCCTGCTTTAGCTTTTGATGTATAGGGCCTAATAGTAATTCATTTAAATGTTAAGTCTCTACCCTAACGTGAACTTGGGTTGTATGTTACTTACATGTTTGTTGAATACTCATGTGTCAGGATCCCCTTTGTGACTATTCATAGTTCCTGCTGTAACCTGTTAAATATGTATACTTGGCCAACCTGTTCAACATAAGTTCCTCTTCCACCCTCCCCTCCCTCAAAGTGCCTGTTTCTGGTCTCTACTGGAGGCCATACTTCCCAGACTGTGGCATGGCCACCCTGCAGACTATAAACCTTTATACAAAATAAAGTATTTTTCTAAATTTATAAATTTGTGATTTTTAAGTTGACGAAGTCTCAATAGATAAGAGGTACAGTCTCCTGCCTTTAAGAAATTCACAGTTCCATCAATGGAGAGCAAGAGTGCAGACAGAGTCCCAGAGGTCTACATTCTCTAGTTACAATCATCTACTCCCCAGTCTCCATGTCATCATTGGCAGGAATGAAAAGGGAGATCAGATCTCTGTGTGTTTCTGGTAAGACTTCCATCTCTCCACTCATTACAGCTTTACTACCACTATTTGCCTTGAGGGAATCAAGAATAATCTCACCATGATCTTTGGGAGTATAAATTAATTCAGCCATTGTGGAAAGCAGTATGGTGATTCCTCAAAGAGCTAAAATCAGAACTATCATTTGACCTACCAATCCCATTACTGGGTATATACCCAGAGGAATATAAATCATTTTACCATAAAGATACAGGCATGTGAATGTTCATTGCAGCACTATTCACAATAGCAAAGGCATGGAATCAATCTAAATGCCCATCAATGACAGATTGGATAAAGAAAATATGGTACATATACATCATGGAGTACTATGAAGCCATCAAAAGAAATGAGATCATGTCCTTTAAATGGAGCTGGAGGCTGTTATCCTCAGTAAACTAATGCAGGAAGAGAAAACCAAATGCTGCATGTTCTCACTTATAAGTGGGAACTAAATGATGAGAATTTATGAACACAAGGAAACAGCAGACACTGTGGTCTACTTGAGGGTGGAGGGTGGGAGGAGGGAGAGGAACAGAAAAGATAACTATTACGTACTGGGCTTAATACCTGGGTGATGAAATAATTCATACAACAAACCCCCTTGACATGAGTTTACCTATGTAATAAAGCTTCACATGTACCCCGAACCTAAAATAAAAACTTTAAAAAAGTCTCACCATGATCTTTGTGCCTGTTTATGGCAGCACCCATTATAAACCCATTATTTCTTTTCTATTCTCCCAGACACTAATCCCCAAGTAGTTCTTTGAGCAGTGACAACCCCTATCTCAAGTTCCATCCTTCTTCCTTGCTCTGTTTTTTATCTATAGCACTTACAACTTTCTGACACAATGTTTGCTTTACTAAATTATTTGTTTGATTTTATCCATTAAAATGTAATCTTTAACTGGGCAGGGAATTTTTCTGTTATGATCACTGTTATAGCTTCAGAGGAAACTGCCCCATACATAATACATATTCAATAAAAATTTTGTAGACTAAAGGTAAGTTATCTACTCATTTCAATGAGGCAATTTATGGTACCTGTTTGCTAATAAGTCATGGTTTCACTGAACTGAGCAAAAGATGGAATGAATAAAAGATATTCAGATGCTGTATTTATCCATGGGTTTAGATGTCATGAATGTTTGGGAAACAGTCTGTTTTTTCGTGTTTTTTAAAAAGAGTCCACAGAAAGAAACAATCCCAGGGAACGACTTTATCTTACTTTTTTTTTTTTTTTGAGACGGAGTTCACTCTTCTTGCCCAGGCTGGAGTGCAAAGGCAGGGTCTCGGCTCACTGCAACCTCTGCCTCCCGGGTTCAAGTGATTCTCCTGCCTCAGCCTCCCGAGTAGCTGGGATAACAGGTGCATGTCACCACGCCCAGCTAATTTTTGTATTTTTGGTAGAGACAGGGTTTCTCCATGTTGGCCAGGCTGGTCTTGAACTCCTGACCTCAGGTGATTCGCCTCCCTTGACCTCACAAAGTGCTGGGATTACAGACGTGAGCCACCGCACCAGGCCTTACCTTACTTTCTGTAAGAAATAATTTCTGGAGAACATAGAAGGATGTTTATATTACTCCTTGGTGTTCTGACAGAGCACTGGTCCTCTACTGATTCTGGTTTTCTTAAAATTATGAAGACTATTTCTAAAATATTATTTGAACCTGAAAATATTATCATGGTTTTTCAACTGTACTCATCATTTCTTTATCCTAACTGCTTGAATGTTTCTTAATAAGCTAAGGCAATAATCTCTGGGTACTGAGTCATCTCAGAAGTGTAGTTTAATATCCTTTTCTCAAAAGCAGTTGTTCTGTATTGCCTGTATGTGATTCCAAGTCTAGGATTATTTAGCCCAGATAAAAGTAAGAACCAACTGAGAAGGAGTTTGTAAGGTTCACCTGGCTTTCCTACAAAACCAGACAGCCATTGTGCTAGAAACAATGCTATATGCTCACCAAATCCCATTTCATTTTCCACTGCCTGGATACATAGGAAAGTTATGGTCTCCAAATTCACTTGCTTTGAAATTTCAGCCATGTAACTGGATTCCAGATAATGGGTCATGTGTGGTGGAAGTGGGTGAAGGCCATGTTTTCCGAATGGTATATATTCAAGATGGTGGAGCTTCCAAGACTTGGGTGACTGTGTAGCACAGTCCCCCATTGACTGTGCTGATCATACAATGTGAGTTAGAAATAATTTGTTGTCATGTTAAACCACTGAGATTTTAGGTTTTATTTGTTACTTTTTTCCTGACTAATCCAGCCACCACTGATAGGAACCTGTGACTGAACTGAAAAACTCAAAACTTAGGTCGATTAAAAATATATTCTGATTCCCAGGCAAACATTTCAGAAAAAGCTACTTCACTGCACAATGTGGGAAGTTTGTTACAAAATCAGGAGTTTTCTGAAGGCCCTTCCTTCTTTCTTAGGAGTCATCATTTGCTAATCTATGAGTATAGTCAAAAGGCTTCCTCTTTTCTGCATATGTTCTCTCCAGAAAAATTATCTTACATCTTGGTTCTTTCTTCTGCCTCTGGCTTAACTGTGGGAAGCTTTCCAGGACTGGAAATCACCTCTGTGCTCTCAGAGATCTTGTCCAGTTAGTCAACAGATGTACCTCTCCTTTCTCCTTGGGCAAGGAATGGGGGATAGAATACAACAGACCCATTTCCTCTGGATACTCTGCCTCTACACCCTGTTCCTACAGGGATAAAGCATTTTTAGAAAAGAGGTATAGAGAGGGAGATACAAATTAAAGTTCTACCTACATTAGACTTCTCTTTCCATCTCCCAAGAGATGCTCCCAAAGACACAGGTCTTCCCATGGAGAAGGCCAATCTCTCCCAGCTTCCCTTAACTCCTAATTGGCCTTTTCACCCTCAGGTTGGGCCTCTTCTTCCCAAGAACGATTTCTTTCAAATCTCTCAGTCTGAATACTCTTTCTTCTCTGTCAGGAAAACCACACCCTACCCCAGAGGGAAAGATCTGACTGTGTTAGACACAGAGATGCACCCCCCACCCCCTAGATTCTCCTTCAAGGAAGGATTTGTTACCCAGCTGTGAGAAGTATAGTCGGTAGGCAGTCTCCAGCTGTCAGTCCTTCAGAATCTGCCTCATCTGCAGAGAGCAGCCCTGTTGGAGGTTGAGTCCTTCGAGGGTAGCAAACATTCAATGACTGAGTGAGGCAGAGGTATTAAGGCCCTGTTATTTTGGCCTAATGGGAGACAACTCTAATGGGCAATCTTGTCTTCAGAGATCCCCATTGGATTGAACTAGGCTGTATTGAGCCTGCACTGTAGCTCACCTGCCCCCTCTGCTCCCACTTCCTTTCTAACACATTGACCCCTAATAAACATCTTGTACCCCAAATTCTATCACAGCATCTGCTTCCAGTGAACTCAACCTGCAAGAGGCTCTCTGGATCCTGTTTGGTTCCTGATGTCATTACTAGGGGTCTTCTGCATTTTCTGGGTCGACTTTGATGTTTGTCACTGGTTGTTCAGAGGCAGAGGTGGGGGTAAGGTGTTTGTGGAGATTTGCTATTGTCCAAGCAAACTGACAGCCATGTAGCTCCATTATCCAGTGACATAATCACCTCTTTTAAATGCTAATCCATTCCTTTTAGAGATTATACAACCCAACTGCATATTGGGAAAAACATATTTCCTCAATAAGAGAAGGTCTGTCTCTGCTTTTGGAAACATTGTGAAATGTCTTTTGTAGTATTATTTGAGAATAGTGCAATTGTTATAATTCATGTTGCTGCCATAATTCAATAATTCAACTCTGCTATAGAAAAGAAAATTAAATGGAATAGAAGAAAGTCATAAGAAGTGTTAACTATAAACAGTAAGCTAGAAGCTTATAAAATACAGACAAAATTTATAGGATATGTTAAGTATAAATAATAAATAAGCATGTAGTTTGTGATACAGGCAGAATATATAAAAGGGTTTAAATGTAAATAGTAACTTAGTAACCTATAAAATATGTTAAAAGATAGAATAAATGAAATATGCAATAGACTGTTATTATGGCTAGAAAGTGATGGATAGGCCAAGACCAAGTCATGATTATGCTACCTTTGGGCTGACAGTTGTGTAGCCCCTAAATTGGTCATCCATTGGTGACATCCAATAGGGTACAATACTGGATTCACATGTGCTTTTCCCAAAAAAACAAATAAATCTCATAGCTCTTCAGCGGAACTATCAACAAGCTACATCTGTGTTCAGGTGTGCTGGTCCCTGCACATCTCCAACAGAGCAAGTGTGTGCCATTGGTCCCAGGAATCTTCCATCTATGGCCTGAGATCCCATAACATAATTTTATAACTACAGTATCAATGTAGCATGATGTAGTGTGGTGGGGATTTGGAGATGGGGGAGAGAGAGAGAAAGAGAGAACAGAAGAACGTTCTAAGGATTCAGGTGTGCAGTCCTTCCACCCTGCTTGTATCCTACTTTTTTTTTTTTTTTTTTGAGATGGAGTCCCCCTCTGTCGCCCAGGCTGGAGTGTAGTGGCGCGATCTCGGCTCACTGCAAGCTCCGCCTCCCAGGTTCACTCCATTCTCCTGCCTCAGCCCCCTGAGTAGCTGGGACTACAGGGGCGCACTGCCACACCTGGCTGATTTTTGTATTTTTAGTAGAGATGGGGTTTCATCATGTTGGCCAGGCTGGTCTCGAACTCCTGACCTCAGGTGATCTGCCCGTCTTGGCCTCCCAAAGTGTTGGGATTATAGGCGTGAGCCACCACGTCCAGCCATAAAATTGTTTAATTCCCATAAGGCTGTGCCACCTTCATGATATTAAAAAAAGCTTGAAATAATTTGCTTGGCCCTTTCTATGTTTGAATGATGAATGATATCTCCAAGGGAGTCAATGCCTCATCAGAAGCAAAAACCTCATGTGGATTTAATGACTTATTGTTGCTCCTCAAATTTATATCTAACCTAAAATTTTATTCAACTTACCAAAATTCACACCCACCCCCTTTTCTATTGAAAAAAATATGTTTACTTAATTTATATTAGGCTTAGGCCAAGCTTCAGGAAACCTCAAGGATTTAATACTTGCAGCAGAACTGTGTTTTGCAATGCTGCAGCAGAGTGACTACATAACGCAATACAATAAATACCCTTCTTGCTGCCTGCCTGTCTGACTTGTGGTCATACCAAATTTATATTTATTCCTGGTAGACTTCATAAAATGTCCAACATGTTAGGAGGAAGAAATATTTCAGCTCTCAGCAATTATTTCACAGTCTTCCTTTCCATCAAGTATTTGCTGGAAAATTTGAGGGATGACTGTATCACTTGATTTTCTGTACCAATGCATGCACACAAAAAGCATAGACAGGCTTTAGAACCAGACATAATTGGTTTAAATTCTGGTTCTGCTGCTCACTCGGAGCAGGATTAAACACAGTACATAATATTCTTGAGCTTTTGTATCTTCATTTATAAAACGAACATATGACTTCAGTCTTACGGTGGTCTTCTAAAGACTCAGGGAAATAATGTATGCTATGAATGTCACATTGTAGAGACACGTTTTCCCTTTCCGCCTTTCTTCATCACTGTAAACCACCACTCGTGCCTCCCATCCTTACGTACTCCATAACATTCTATGGTTCCTCCTATGGAGTTTCTCCATTAATATTTACTGAATTCATTATTAATTCATTATAAATATTAATGAATAATATTTACTGAATTCATTATTTTGTTGAAGGTATCAAAAATACTTTGGAGTTTTATAAACTATGGTAGAAATATCTGTTATTGATTAGCCAAATTACTCTCTCCCTCTGTGTGTGTATGTGTGTATAATTCTATTACCTGATATATCCTTATAAACACAAAACAAGTTGATTCAAATATAGAATCATGGGAGTAGAGATAATTCTTTCCTTTCAAAATTGCTGCTTGCCTTTCCTCTTTACCAGTCATTCAATTTATCTTTTAGAAGCACAATTTGTTAGAATATTCATGAATTCTTTATCATTGCTATCTGAACACTATTTTTGTGTTAACCAGAAACAGTGGTTTGAATAAACTTGTAGGTAAAACTGATTTATTATCTATTCTTTTTTTTTT
>NW_012114888.1:16786-29830 GCF_000951035.1 Colobus angolensis palliatus | reverse complement strand
GATTCTCCTGCCTCAGTCTCCCGTGTAGCTGGGATTACAGGCACCTGCCACTACATCCAGCTAATTTTTGTATTTTTAGTAAAGATGGGGTTTCACCATGTTGGCCAGGCTGGTCTCGAACTCCTGACCTCAGATGATCCACCTACCTCGGCCTCCTAAAGTGCTGGGATTACAGGCATGAGCCAGTGTGCCTGGCCCATTCTTCAAACAAATTGCTGTGTATGTGCATCTCATGTTTTTCTCTTTAAACCAGTGGGTCTCAGACTACATCAGAACTCTTCACAGCTTGTTATAAGAGCAGATGCCTGGGCCCTATGTCTTCCCAGTTGGATTCAGTAGGACTGGAGTAGAAGCCTAAGCATCTGTATCTTAAGCAAAGAAAACAAGTCTACAATGGTTTCTAATACACATAAAAGTTTAAAAACCAAAGACACAAACCTTTTTTAAAAAAATTGAGATTATAATCTTTTGTAAAAAGAAAATCCTATTTTTAAAACCTTACTTTGTAATGACAGCCCTTACAATCAAGTCCTGTCATTTAAGTCATACTTAGGAGTTATTCTAGTCTCCTTCCTTTCCCTCACTTCATACACCTAATCCATGGAAGTGTTTAGTACTTTCATTCTCTAAGACATATCCTGAATCTGCCCACTTTCACCATTCTCCATCGGCATCTTCCTCTTCCAGGTATGGAGCAGTGCAACAGCTTCAAACTGGCCTTCCAGCTTCCCTCTCAATCTGCTTTAGTACATCATGTCAAATAGCAGCAAAAGTAATCTTATTAAAGTCTTAGACAGATCATGTCACTTCCTAGCTTACAGCTTTTCCATGGCTTCCCTCTATATCTGGAAAAAAAAAAAAACCCAGCCTCCTTCCCGTGACCCGTGAGGCCCTGAATCACTCGGACCCTGCTCATCTCTCCAACCCAATCTTGGACCACTTTCCCCTTGCTCAGTGTGCTCCAGCCCCACTAGTTTTCACTAGCAGCTTTCCCACCCCAGGAATTTACATATATTGCTTCTTCCAATCTTTATGGGTTTGGTTGTTTCCTTCTTTAGGTCTCAGCTCAAATCATTTTCCCAGAGAAGCCTCCTGTGAAAACTCCTTCCAGGTAGAGATCCCCTTCCTTCCACCATATTCCCTGTCTCAGCCCCTTATTTGTCTGCTGCATAGCATCTATGACAATTTATATTTACTTTATCAATGTCTATGTTTAATTGATTTTTATCTCCCTCCTCTATGAGCAGGTAAGTTCCATGAAGGGAGGAAGCTTGTCTCATTTCTCATTATATTCCCAATGCTCCTTGAATCTTATAGGGAATGATACAAAACATTAGCTTGTTCCACTTCCCCTCCACAGCCCCCATTCAACATATCTTTGTATTATCTTCCTTTCACCTGTATCTGATGGACAAAAAAAATGATATAAAGTTTTTGATAGACTGAGAAAAGGCAAGTGATCGATTTGGTTTAAGATGTTTACTTTTTCAGTAAAAGGCTTTCACTGAGTCACATGGATGGCTTAGTAATGGAGCTTGCAAATAAATAAAGCTTAGCCTAGAGGCTTTAATGCTAACGTCAAGAAAGGCTGAAGAATATATTGAGGAAGGGGAATAGAAAATGCTAGCTTTAATACATCTCAAACTAGAGGCAGGAACCCTCTAATAAAGAGAGAGTAAATAATCTATCATCTGAAAGGAAACAACTAGCAAAAGGCCATCTAGCACAAAATACTCCCAGCAAGTAAAGTACCCACCAAAGTCTTTTACAGGGATCTTCTTGTTATGTCAACATTATGAATCCTTAGCAGGAGTGCCTCAATACAAAGGTGTCAAGGATGTTGCTCAGCACCACTAGGTTTGCCTAAGCAGACACTCTAGCCATCAAAGCAGAGTGCCACAGTATGTGTCGATGGAGAACTCCCTGCCTAAAAATTAAACTTCAACAATTGTCCCACATGCCAATGGAGTAGAAGATGAGCTTTCTTGGAAGGAACATTTGCAAGAGGAAAGTGCTAACAAGCTTTCCAGTAGGAAAAGTTTTTCCTGACAGTTATAGTCCTCCTGAGGCCCTTTAGATGGACTCCAGAACCCAGTGGCCATACGGGTGGGAGTGAGACAGGCAGGTAGTAACAAGTCCTGCAGAGTCCCACGTTCCTTCCCATCATGAACAAAGGTCTATTTTAAGAGATATTTCTCCTCTTCATCACAGAAGTCTGTACTGGATGCTGCCTGGAAAATTCCCTTATATTGCTGAATTGACCGTAGAGGCTGTATAGCTGACAGAGCAAGAATATATCCAGTTGTTGAAGGCTAGCCATCACCTTGTGGAGCACAATGCTGAGAATACAGTAGACTTTTTTGGTTAATAAACTTTTATTTTGAAATAATTTTAGATTTAGAGAAGGGTTAAAAAGAAAATACAGAGAGTTCCTGTGTACCCTTTACCTGGCTACCCTTAATGTGAACATCTTACATACCATGGTGTGTTTCTCAAAACTAAGAAATAAACTTTGGTATAAACATTGTAGTATAAACCACAAAGTTTATTAGAATTTCATTAGTTTGACCTACATTAGGCTTTTGATGGCTCTGATTTTCCAATAGGAATACCTCTGAGCCAAAAGTTAAAAAGGGCTGTGCGCAGTGGTTCACACCTGTAATTTTAGCACTTTAGGAGGCTGGGGCAGGTGGATCACCTGAGGTCAGGAGTCCAAGACCAGCCTGGCCAACATGGTGAAACTCCATCCCTACTAAAAATACAAAAATTAGCCAGGAGTGGTGACGGGTGCCTGTAATCCCAGCTACTCAGGAGGCTGAGGCAGGAGAATCGCTTGAATGTAGGGGGCGGAGGTTGCAGTGAGTCAAGATCATGCCACTTCACTCCTGCCTGGGCAAAAGAATGAAACTCCGTCTCAAAACACAACAACAACAACAACAACAACACACACACACACACACACACACAACAAAAGTTAAAAGGGAGCACCTGTTTGATAAGGTCAAAAACGAGTCAGTATTCAACCAGCCAGTCAGAAGGTCAGTTTGTATAAAGAGAGTAGCCAAACACCATTTATGTTTTCTGAAAGTCATAAACGTGGGTTCTCCTTCCTTCTCAATTGTTTTGATCTTTTCATTAGGCACAATAGCTCTCCGTCTAGTTAGCCTTTTTCTAGTTTACTGTTTTCATTTCTTGACAACTCTTGACAGTCCGGTTGAGTAACAAGTGGTTTGTTAACTGTGAGTTAGAGCAGAGAGCTGATTTTACTTTGTCTTTGTTCAAGATGAAACGTGAATTTTGCAGTGTAGTCAATGCATGGAAATTGTAGCAAATAACTGGAAGAAAGTACTAGTAGAATAATTTAGCAGAAAGAACACCTAAACACTTTTTGCTTTATCTTATTCCAAACTATTTCATTTTTAAATGAGATTAAGTTTCTACATCTAACTCTGATATTTGCCATTCAGTTCTAAACTAGACAGCTCTCCCAGCCGGGCGTGGTGGTTCACGCCTGTAATCCCAGCACTTTGGGAGGCTGAGATGTGCAGATCAACTGATGTCAGGAGTTGGAGACAGCCTGGCCAACATGGTGAAACCCCATCTCTACTAAAAATACAAAAGTTAGCTGGGCCTGGTGGCGGGGGCCTGTAATCCCAGCAACTCGGGAGGCTGAGGCAGGACAATCACTGGAACCCGGGAGGCAGAGGTTGCAATGAGCCGAGATTGCACCATTGCACTCCAGCCTGGGTGAAAGAATGAGACTGTGTCTCAAAAAATAAATAAATAAGTAAATAAACTAGACAGCTCTGCTTGACTAACACAACTACTTGGGCTAGATGAGAAATGAGACATTAAAATTTTATTTGAGGTACTTTGTGTTTTAGAGACTATCACTGTATGAGGCAACCATAGCACAAGGCTTTACATTCTTGTTGGCTTCCGTTTTTTGTTCCCTCATATGCCAATTCTCTTCTGAGTGCAATCAACTTTAAGTGCTGGAGCTGTGAGTTTAATCAAGAGGATTTTTCAGAAAACACCCTAACAACTTCTAAAAGTGATTTTCTACTGTGTACCCAGAGAGCTAAGAGGGAAATTTTAGGGGTCTGTCATTGGATTATTTCTGTCATAGTGGGACTTATCTTGAAATTGGTGTTCCCTAGCTTTCTTCTTGGATTTAATACTTGCCTCAAATAGACCAGAATCTTGGCTCATCAGCAATGATATTTTACATTGTACAAGTGCTTCGTATCTCAGTTTTCCCATTTTTGTTCTCACTTCATTGTTAAGCATCTGTGATCTGATTATCACTCATCAGTGAGTGATCTGTGCTCTCTGGCTTAAATAACTGAAGCTTTAGATGTGCAATTTCTCAAGGATACAGAGTTAGTAAGTGACCAAGTTGAAATGAGACTGCTTATTTTTTCTAGCCAAGCAAGTTTTTGGTATTAACTCAAAACCAGCCTAAGTTACATCAGCACTGCCCTTCATGTTCCCAGAGGTCTTTGTGTGCTTACTCCTCCCTAGAAATGGCCTCACATTTTAATCATATTTCAACGTCAGGGACTTTCAAATGTTGTTTGTCTTTGGCTCTGAAATCATTTGGCCAAAATTAATCTAACATTATGGGGCTTTTTTTTTTTTTTTTTTTTTGAGACGGAGTCTCGCTATCACCCAAGCTGGAGTGCAGTGGCCGGATCTCAGCTCACCGCAAGCTCCGCCTCCGAGGTTCACGCCATTCTCCTGCCTCAGCCTCCAGAGTAGCTGGGACTACAGGCGCCCGCCACGTCGCCCGGCTAGTTTTTTGTATTTTTTAGTAGAGACGGGGTTTCACCGTGTTAGCCAGGATGGTCTCGATCTCCTGACCTCGTGATCCGCCCGTCTCGGCCTCCCAAAGTGCTGGGATTACAGGCTTGAGCCACCGCGCCCAGCCACCCCTCCCTTTTCTAGACTCTTGCTCAATCGGTTACCTTTGTAACTCTTCCCTAGTCTAACTTTTGTTTATGTATGAGTTTGCCTTTCCAATATGGTTAGGACTCAAGTAAGCTTTTTATCCTACGTTTCGTTATTTGCAAAGCACTAACGACCTCAGGTTTTCCTCTTTGTGGTACTGCTAGAACTTAGACCTAATGAGAGTTGGCAAATACTTAATTTTTTAAAAACACTTGGCAAACAAATGAGGGGCAGTGGAAAGGTCCTGCTTGAATGTGATATAGTAAAAATTAGCTTACATTCAGAAGGTCAAAATCTGCCTTGCTATTCATCAAGTTGGTACAATCTCAGATACAAACAAAGCCAGCGGTACGTTATCAGGAAAGAATATGTTTTCAGGTCACTGCAGCTGTATATGTCATAAGCACTTCCTTCTTTAACCATTGTGTTTTTACTGAGAAATGTGTTCTCCAAAATCATAGACTATCAGAAACTTAAGTGTTTAAAATTAGAACAGTAACATTAACTCCCCCACTCTTGCCTAGAGGATCTGAGTTGCTGTGACAGAGAGAAGCAGCCTGGCATTTTAACCCAGGTACAGAAAAGTGGTTACAGAATACAGTGTTCCACATCTACCTTAGCTTTGTAATCTTCAAGGACACAGGAGCTTGAGGCTACTTTGCAGACTAGTTTTGATGTTGACTCCCTTACGCATCGGTCTGCTTTTCTTTGAGCCCATTACTTACCTCTACTCTGTCTTCTCTCAAACCCTCAAATAACCTTGTCCTTTGGGGAGAGCTGCTCTCTAACACTCCTCTGTTGTGCAGTCTTCCTTACTGCAATGGGTCAATAAACCTAACCTTGTTGAACTATGTTTTTGTCCCTGGTGGTTTTAGCCTGTTGAGCTTAGATCAGTGGTCAATAGGTTAGTTGGTTTTCTAGAAAAAAAATTCATTCAGAAAGCACCAGTTTAAGAATCTTTCTCTGGGAAAGAGAGATGAGTCTGTTGGATATTGCTGTTTCAGGTTGTTTTCTAATGTCCTGTCCTCCTGCACAATTGGTCTAATCTTCCAGTTAAGAATGAGGAAGAAGTTCTGGCCAGGCGTGGTGGCTCACACCTGTAATCCCAGCATTTTGGGAGGCAGAAGCAAGTGGATCACTTGAGGTCAGGAGTTCGTAGACCAGCCTGGCCAACATGGTGAAACCCCATCTCTACTAAAAATAAAAAGCCTGGCATGGTGGCACATGCCTGTAGTCCCAGCTACTCAGGAAGCTGAGCTAGGAGAATTGCTTGTGCCCAAGAGGCAGAAGTTGCAGTGAGCCAAGATCACGCTGCTGCACTCCAGCCTGGGTGACAGAGCGAGTCTCTGTCTCAAAAAAAAAAAAGGTTCTAATACATCTACATGTAGGTTTATTTGGGAAATGCCATTCTCCAACAAACTTCTCAGTATTGGCTATAACCTGATAAGGATCTTAAGTAGTAAAATGAGTTACACTTTGGCCACACACTGCTAGGGCTCCATGCCTGTGACTGCTAAAAAGCTAAAGTTTACCACTGGCATTTCCTTTGGTTTTATCTCTGTTCTGTGTTATTTCTCATCTTATGTCTGCAAACGAACTGAAAAACTTAACTACTTTTCCTATTCATTCTTTAAGTCATTCTAAAAAATCTTGAGTCAGACTTTAATTTTTTCCCACAAGTGACTTCCTCTACTTCTTTTTTTTTTTTTTTTTTTTTTGAGGCGGAGTCTCGTCGCCCGGGCTGGAGTGCAGTGGCCGGATCTCGGCTCACTGCAAGCTCCGCCTCCCGGATTTGCGCCATTCTCCTGCCTCAGCCTCCCGAGTAGCTGGGACTACAGGCGCCCGCCACCTCGCCCGCCCGGCTAGTTTTTGTATTTTTAGTAGAGACGAGGTTTCACCGTGTTAGCCAGGATGGTCTCGATCTCCTGACCTCGTGATCCGCCCGTCTCGGCCTCCCAAAGTGCTGGGATTACAGGCTTGAGCCACCGCGCCCGGCCGACTTCCTCTACTTCTTAAACACCTACACGCTATTTTAAAATACCTAACAACTAGCTGTGGAGAAAAATTGAGATCAAAATAATTAAGTCATAGCCTTTAAGGTATTAGGGGCTTGTTTAGCCTGCAAGGACCCTGACTTTGCTTCTAACTTGTTGTATTACCTTGTGCAAGTCTTTTCACCAGTCTGTGAAAGTCTAGATTATTTCACTCTGTGTGTATAAATTCTCTTGAATCCCGAAACTTTGCAGACTTTCTTATTTGGTTTTCAGAGCTCAGTCAGGTTTACTTCATAAAGGTTTACCCAGCTGCATGACTACTCCGTACCATGTGAGGGTGCTGTGTGGTTTTGAATTTCACCGGGCCATTCACACAAGGATACTCTTTAAGGTATCCATGGGGTGACGTTAACCTATCAGTAGTTTTGTCTCAGGACAGGCGCTTAGCTCAGCTGCGGCCATGTTGTGATAAACCCTGGGTCCTAAAACCCCTGGGGACCCCTAGGGAAATAGACCTACTGGAGAAGAGAACAGAAAGTGTGTGAAAGGCTGGTTGTATGCGGAGGTTAGGGTGGCTAGTAAACCAGAGTGTTTCCACAGGAGGGCCAGATGCTGCTGGAAGCAGAGTGAGGCCTGGACCGGTAAGCAACAGTGCTTCATGCTTTCTCAAACTCAACTGTAAGAAGTCTTAAAGGTAAGTGGCCAGTTACAAAGTCAAATGCCGCCCGGGTTCGGTGGCTCACGCCTGTAATCCCAGCACTTTGGGAAGCTGAGGTGGGTGGATCACATGAGGTCAGGAGTTTGAGACCAGCCTGGCCAATGTGGTAAAACCCCGTCTCTACTAAAAATACAAAAATTAGCTGGCCATGGTGGCAGGCGCCTGTAATCCCAGCTACTCAGGAGGCCGAGGCAGGAGAATTGCTGGAACTCGGGAGGCGGAGGTTACAGTGAGCCGAGATTGCGCCATTGCCCTCCAGTCTGGGTGACGGAGGGAGACTCTGTCTCAAAAAAAAAAAGTCAAATGCCAAATCAGATGGAGGATAATCCAGTCAGTTCACAAGAGTAACTAGTTTTAAAATCCAGGAAATTCTGAGCAACAGAGCCTGTTGATGTGAGGAGGCCAAATGACTGGTGGCAGCTGTGGACCTTTAGGTCCCATGATACTGGGGAGGATTTATATCCTCCAGGGACTGCCCATTTGATGAGCATTCAATGGTAGATGGCTGAGGGATAGAGGCTGTAGGTGATGAACTATTTTGGGGGTGGGCAATTGCTCATTAAACTAAATTAGCTTCAGTACTCATGCCGTTTGTGGGAAAGAAAATTGCATGGATATTCCTTAAGCCGCACTGATGTACCTTTTTAGCCTCAGAGTAATGGGGAAGGAGATATGGATGTAGGTTTGATTGGAGAGCATTGAACTTATCCCCAAAACGTGGCTTGGGTTGGAAATAAAGTGGTTTCCATGGAGTTATAAAGTTTTACTAAGCATAAAGCTGGTGGCTGGAGTAAATGTGGTATCTGTATTAAGTCTGAAAAATAGCATTTCTTTGATGTCCACCAGATAGTGTCACAACAGCCATAGGAAAATTTATCCAAAACCCAGGGATGTTCAAAGCTTGGAACAGTGTAAGGTTTTCAAGTTCCCACATCTTGTTCTAAGTCAAATTCAGGTGTTGTAAGGAGCTTCTCAAAGGTTATCTGTTATGTCAGGTGAAATCATGAGGGATCTCTGTATTCCAGGTGTGTCCAAAACAAGAGGTGAAGGCAAGCCTCTTGGAGCAAGGTCTCAGGAAGATAATGCCCAGTAAACTGCCCTAACTGCATCTATAACCTTGGATTTTGTCCTTGCTATGGGTAGGCATTCATTTATTGCCCAGGCCAGATTGTTTGCCTCAGTTTTAGTAACAGGTGAAAGTGGTTCCTGAGGGCTGGCAAGGCTGGGGTTATCACAGAGGTATAGATTACCGAAGATCTGTGACCTCCAGATTTGAAGGATCAAGAGCAGTTAAGGCATGGACAACACTCTGATCTCAGTCTTGTGGGCAGAGATTGAATCTCCATTAGCCAAGCCCTGGAATAACCCCTGCAGCAAGTTACTGTCAACAAACTCAGACTGCCTGGCTTCCCAAAGTGAGTCTCCTTTTGCTATAGCTGCTGGGATCTAGGCTAGTTGTGCAGTTATATAAAATGTAGAGGCAACTCCCTTGTCTCTGTGTTTGACGTATTTCTAGAGGTAGAGCACTTGGAGTCCTGAGTATGAGGAGCAGGGCACTGTGGGACATGTAGATAGGTCTGGCGGCACAACTGCAAAAATAATGGGTGGATCTTGTACTAATGCTGATGAAGTTAACAGCTGGAAGGATCCTAATGCCAAAGTCTCAGTAAAGTAAAACAAAATTTTGCTTATCGATGGGTAACTACACAGGAGTGGTCATGTGGGATATTGCCCTCCTCTTAGCAGGGGCTATCCATCAACAAGTGGCTTATGGTTGCTGCTGGCCTGTTGGACCAAGTTTTGATTCACAAATATGCTCATTCTCTTTAATTAACCATCATGTTGGCTTGGAGACAGGTTTACTCATCCACACTTTTCAGAAGGATGAAATGAGAGCATGAAGATGGGAGATACAATGTAGGGCCTTGCTCGTCACTGTCTACTGGGCCAGGTGCTTCCTAGCAGCGGGGGCAAAAGCTTTCTGAGCCTTGGGTGCCATGGTATAGCAGCCCCTGCAACCTGGCTTGCCCCCTCTGTAAGTGCTAGCATGAACATATCTGGTTGCAGTTCTGTATCTCCTGTTCAGTGGAGGTAGGTGCAAACGTGTGTGGAGAGGGGAAGGTAGCTGAACTTTAGCCATTCTCAAATCTACTTATTTAGAGGCAGCCATTCTAAAAGCTACTTATTTAGAGGTTGAGCAGCCATTGGGCTAGGTCCCCATCTCCTTCACTCCATGTACAGTAGGTCCTCAAATAATGTCATTTCATTCAACATTATTTTATTATAATGTTGATGACAATCACTGATTCTCAGCCAGGACCACTGTCTGTGTGGAGCCTGCACATTCTTCCCATGTGTGCATTGGTTTTCTCCAGGGACTTAAGTTTCCTTCCACATCCCAAAGGTGTGCATGTGAAGTGAATGGGTGTGTCTACGTGGTTTCAGTGTGAGTGGGAGTGTATATGAGTGTGCCCTGTGGTGGGATGGCGTCCTATCTACAGTGAGTTTCTCCCTGGTGTCTTCAGCTGCCAGGACAGGCTCTGGCCACCTGATTCTGAACTGGAATAAGCAGGTAAATAATTACCTTGTTTTTATTAATCTTTCTATGTATGGCTCACATTTATTTCAGTGTTTAATGTTAGAAGTGTTTTGGTCTTTATTTAGAAGTTTGATGTTTTTTGTGACCAGAGGCATGCTGTGGGAACTTAATTCTTGTTTATGTCAATTAGCCTATGGTCAAATTGGTCTTGTTATATGCTGTTTTGCACAAAGTCACAGTTTCTAAGAGTTTATGATGTTAAGAGAAGACTTACTATACCTCTTCCTGGACTTAATAATTAAGCCAATGCCATTGCCTACTCATACATATGCATAGAGCACATGTCTTGTGATGAAAAATCCCATGGCTTCTCTGTGGGTTACCAGACTTCATAACTTGAGCTATGGGTGTGCTCCATGTTCCCCTTCCTTAGTAAGCTGGGACCTGAAGAATGTTGCTGTTCTGTTCCCTGTGGACTTTGAGTTCTGCATTTCCATGTTTAGTTATAACTGAACAGAATAGCTGGACAAGTGGGTGGGATTGACATGAAATGATCTAGGATGAAAGCAAAAGGGGCACTGTAGCATCAGAACAGTTACTGTTTGAGATTATAGGGCTAGTATTTCTGACCTGGTGGTTCCTCTGCCGTGCTAGTCTTTTCAGAGTCAGCTGAGTTGCAGAGCTGCCCTGTCTTCACTGAAGCCCTAGAATCTGTGGCTTTGGCTTCATCTAATCCAACTGTTCAGTGAATGGGCCTTGTAATGGGAGAGAAAGAGGCAACTCTGGTTCCTGAAGCTGAATCTTTCTATCACCTCTAATTTACTTACAAACTAGGAGAAACCTGTAGAGTTGGTACTATCTTGTGGATGGGGGTCGTGGGAGGGGAGGAAGGAAATGAGGTTGGGCGTCAGCTCAGATCTTGAGCCTAGGAAATTACCTGGTCAATATAATCAGTTTGAACATGTACCAGACCTTGGGTTTGATGGACAATTGGTTGGCCACCTCTTGAATTCTGTATTTGATTGATAGAACTCCAGCATCCATCTTCAGAACAAATCTCTTCCTTTTCAAACTGAGGTCATCGTTTGTCCTGGTCTCCCAAAGATCTGTTAGACTTCTTGTTGGAATCGCATATGACAGATTTCCTGATGCATTTGTCAGACCATCTATGTAATCATTTGCCCAGTGAGGCCAGGGAGGATGGCCTCTGCTAGACAGACTCGCAGACCTTTATGGTTATGTTTCATTATAGGACCCTTGAGCGTCTCAAGGGTATTCTATTAAATTTAAGGTTGCTGTTGGCAGGATCTGCTACTAGGCCAGCTAGTTGGCAAGGTTTGCATTAATGAAGAGATATCCTCATCTCTCACCTTATATAAAAATCAACTCAAGATGGATCAGGGACTTAAATCTAAGACCTGAAACCACAACAATTCTAGAAGATAACATCAGAGAAACCCTTCCAGACATTGGCTTAGGCAAAGACTTCATGACCAAGAACCCAAAAGCAAATGCAACAAAAACAATGATAAGCAGGTAGGACTTAATTAAACTGAAAAGTTTCTGCACGGCAAAAGAAACAATCAGCAGAGTAAACAACCAACCGATGGAGTACGAAAAAATCTTCACAATCTACACATTCGACAAAGGACTAATATTCAGAATCTACAAGGAACTCAAATTAGCAAGAAAAAACAAAACTGTCAAAATGGGCTAAGAATATAAATAGACAGTTCTCAAAAGAAGATGCACAAATGGCCAAAAAACATATGAAAAAATGCTCAGTATCACTAGTGATTAGGGAAGTGCAAATCAAAGCCACAATGACATACCACCTTACTCCTGCAAGAATGGCCATAATCAAAAAATGAAAAAAAAAAATAGATGTTGGCGGGGATGCAGTGAAAGGGGCACACTTTTACACTGCTAGTGGGAATGTAAACTAGTACAACCACTATGGAAAACACTATGGAAATTCCTTAAAGAACTGAAAGTAGAATTACCATTTGATCCAGCAATCTCACTGCTGGGTATCTACCCAGAGGAAAGAAGTCATTATACAAAAAAGACACATGCACACACATGTTTATAGCAGCACAATTCACAACTGCAAAAATATGGAACCAGCCCAAATGCCCATTGATTAATGAGTGGATAAAGGACACACACACACACACACACACACACCACAGAATACTATTCAGCCATAAAAGGGAATGAAATAATGGCATTCACAGCAACCTGGATGGAATTGGAGACCATTATTCCAAGTGAAGTAACTCAGGAATGGAAAACCAAACATCATATGTTCTCACTCATAAGTGGGAGCTAAGCTATGAGGATGCAAAGACATAAGAATGATACAGGGGACTTTGGGGACTCAGGGAAAAAGGTGGGAGGGAGGTGAGGGATAAAAGAGTACAAATTGGGTACAGTGTAGACTGCTCGGGTGATGAGTGCACCCAAATCTCACAAATCACCACTAAATAATCTCCTCATGTAACCAAACACCACCTGTTCCCTAAAGACCTATGGAAATAACAAAAGTAAAAAATAAATTAAAAAAAAGAAAGAGATGTACATCTTTGTATGGGAAGCACCAGGTAAACATCTGCCTCTGTTTAATTCTGAGGGGAGAGTGATGTAGGGGTAAAAAGGGAGCAAGTAAGGAAGTGAAGAGGAAGATGTCTTAAGCTGAGCTAGGGAGGTAGTTGAATACATTTAACAAGCAGAATAGGCCAGGCATGGTGGTGCATGCCTGTAATCTCAGCTACTCAGGATGCTGAGGCAGGAGGATCACTTGAGCCCAGGAGTTTGAGACCAGCCTGGGCAACATAGCAAGG
>NW_012114888.1:3177-16716 GCF_000951035.1 Colobus angolensis palliatus | reverse complement strand
TAAAAGACACAGAATGAGCAAATGTCCAAATCAAAAATCAGGTAATCGTATTTGTAGACAGCTTTAGCTACCAGAAAAAACAACCAGGAATGGCTGTCACTGAGTTGAGCAGTCAACAGACATGACTAACTACTCTTTCACCAGGCTCTAAAATGAGTACTAGTCTCCAAGGAATTTATATCCTACTGCAGGGAGATGACACATGTATGTCAGAATTTGTAGAATCATGTTCCATAAAGATAGGGTGATGTGGTTGAGAGTAACTATAGCCAAGGTGACTGTTTTAGTTTATGTTGTGAGGGAGGCCTCTTTAGTGTAGAGACCTGAATGAGAAGGATGCAGCAGAATGAATACTTGGGGGTAGGAGTTTCTTATTACCAGAACTGTAAATGTAGAGGGACAGCAATGTATCCAGTATGGCTGAAGAGTTTTGAGTAAATAGGAAAGTGGAAGGAAATCAGACAGACAGGGGCTGGATCACGTAGAGTCTTGGAGGCCATGGTAAAGAGCTGCAAATTCATCTTAAAATGTATTTTTAAAGGATATTTTTTAAGTTATTGGGAAGTTTTAAGCAAAGTCATTGCATTTGACATATGTAGTAGAAAAGTCACTTTGACTTGTGTTGGGGTAAAAATGAACAGGGCCAGCTAGGAAGATTTGGCTGTGGTCTGCCACATGGTGGTGGCTCAGGTGGAGGTGATGGGAGCTAGTGAGAAGTGAACCTAGTTTTGAAAACTTTGAAGCTTGAACTTCCATGAATATTGATGGCTTAATTGTGGGATAAGAGATAAATTGAGGATGATATAAACTTTTGGGCTGAACAACTGGGTGGACGGTGACAATGGCTGAGATGAGTAAGACCTGATAGGGTGAGGGCTAGGTACTGCATAGGGACCCTGAAGAGTTCTATTCTGAAAGTGTTGAGGTTAAAATGCCTAACTGTGTCAAATGCCAGACTGCAAAATCCGTGAGTTCAAGAACAGCCATTTATCTGTGTCTGAAGCATCTAGCACATGACAGAGCAGGTGCACAAATGATTGAAATGGATAGATACTGTTTTTCCAAAATCATTAAATTAGAGCTAGGGCATTTATTTATTTATGCTAACTTATCCAAGATATAATTCTGATTATTTTTTAAAAATTTTACTTTAAGTTCCAGGATACGAGTGCAGAATGTGTAGGTTTGTTACATAGCTATACGTGTGCCATGGTGGTTTGCTGCACCTATCAACCCGTCATCTAGGTTTTCAGCCCCGCATGCATTAGCTATTTGTCCTAATAGAGTTAGGGATTTAGAAGGGATCTCACCATGTCCTCAGTAGGAGGTCCTCCTCTCTCCATCCTTTATTTCCTGAGTATCTGGTTTTTCTAGTGTGCAAACTTTTATTCTCTGTGACTAGTTCTCCTTGTTTCTCAGACAATAAAATGAAGACTTTGTTGATTAAATCATAAACTCTCCTCTTCAGATATCTATATCCTGTGTGTGGGATTCTGGATCCTGGGTTTTCCCAAAGAACATGCCTGCAATATCCAGGTGCTCCAGGCACAGAGCAAATGAGATCTGTCATGCTCTTCTCTATAAGATTTTTTCTGGGGTCGGTAAAAATAAATTAGATTTCTTAGATCCCAGGAACTTTGACATGTATTTATTTATTTATTTTGAGATGGAGTCTCACTCTGTCGCCCATGCTGGAGTGCGGTGGCATGATCTTAGCTCACTGCAACCTCCGACTCCTGGGTTCAAGCAATTCTCCTACCTCAGTCTCTTGAGTAGCTGGGATTACAGGCGCCCGCCACAAGGCTCAGCTAATTTTTCCATTTTTAGTAGAGACGGTGTTTCACCACATTGGCCAGGCTGGTCTCGAACTCCTGAGCTCAGGTGATCTGCCCCCCCTCAGCCTCACAAAGTGCTGGGATTACAGGCATGAGCTGGGATTACAGGCACCCGACCCCATTGACTTGTATTTTTACCATCTGACTTAGTTGGAAAAGCTCATCTTGCTCACATTCATAAGACAGCAGTGAAGATTCACAAATTTACATCAACTCTGTTACAGTGATACTGCTTAAAGAAGCTAAGAGGCTTTTCTGAAAAATCAAATGTAGCTGTGCAGACCTTACCATTTTGGGCTGGCCTAAGGATCTGCTTTACAAATTTGATTGTAATCATTACAAACAAGCTATCTCCCAAATATCGATTTGCTTGCGTCTTTAAGAAAAGCCAAAGGTTTTGTCTTTCCTTTTGCTCCCAACAAAATCAGCAATATTGCCCATTCCAGTGTGCAGTGTTAGAATAAAATAGAAAAAAGCCAGAGGCTCATTGTCACTAGCTATATAATTCAGTGTACTATTTTTTTAAATGCTGCAGTGATTCTTCCTGCCCTTTTGGAAAGTGTGCTCCTGTCTGCAGTTGCAGCTCTGCATTTTTGTGTGTGTTTGTTTGTTCTGCATGGACCACTTTGGCAGCTTGTGGGCAGTACAGCATAATGTGTATGAAGTTCTAAAATAAAACACTTGAAATTTTAAAGAGAATAATTAAAGGTATCAATTTTAAAACAAACTTGTGATATAAAAATATACCTTCATGCATTAAGTAACAAGATGATACGTATTAAAACACAGGTAGGTTAAAGGTTAAAGACATCAGTGTGAATGCTGTTTAGCTTGAGTTAGAACATTAAATTAGGGGTGGTCTTTGGGCAAGACAATATGGATATCCGATTAGTTGTCCACATCAGTTCTGTTTTTCTGTTTAATGGATACAAGGGTTTGAAAAAAATCTCAATTTCACAAATATATAGTTTCACAATAAATTAAAGCTTCTTTAACTCACATTGAGAGGCAAAAACACTTGAATCCACCAAGGGTTTTTGAGTTAAAAGTCCAGTTATAGAGAAGTATTCACACTAAGATAGATATGCCCTTTTATAAGTCAATAATAGAGAAATTAACCCAACTTAAAAATGAGCAAAGGATTTAAATAGACAAATCTAAAGATATATAATAGCTAATGAATACACAAAAAGATACTCTCTATTAGTCATTAGAGAAATGTAAATAAAAATCACCATGAGATACCATTTCACACCCACCTGGATGGCTAAAATACAAACAATAACAAGTGTTAGCAAGGTTGTGAATAATCAAACCTTCATATGTTGCTGCTAAGAACGTAAAATGGCACCACTGCTATGAAGAACAGTTGGGTAGTTCCTTAAAATGTTAAATATAGAATTATCACATGACCCAGCAACTCTATTATTAGATATATACCAATAGAATTTAAAATGTGTCTAACAATAATCTGTAAATAAATGTTCATAGCAGCATTATTCCTAATAGCCAAAAAAGGTTGAAACAACCTAAATGTCCAAATGAATGGGTAAACAAAATCTGACATATCTATACAATGGAACATTACTTGGTGATAAAAGGGATGAACCTTGAAAACATCATGCTAAGTGAAGGAAGCACAAAAGGCCACGTGTTGGATTATTCCATTTATATGAAATGTTTAGAATAAATCTATAGAAATAAAATAAATTAGTGGTTTCCAGGGGCTGGGAGAAAGGAATGACTACTGATGGGAATGGGCATTCTTTTGGGGGTGATGGAATGTTTGGAAACCAGATAGGGATGATGGTCGCCCAACCTTGTGAATATACTAAGAAACCACTGGATTGTACAGCATAAATGGGTTATTCTTTTCATATGTGAATTGTATCTCAGAGCCATTATTTTTTAAAAAATCAATAGGTCATCTTTGGCTAGGCCAAGATCTTTGATAGAGTTTTATATTTACAAAAAGATTATGAATCCATGATTTAATTTTGCCTTTAAGGAAAAAGGACTTTCTGAAAAAGTTCTGCAGTGTTTCCAGGTGTTGACAACTATCCTTCCTCAAAGAAATGAACAGAATTTTGACTTGCAGCTTCATCCTGGTAAGGCACCCCCCCAGCATTGAAGTGATGTAGCTTTCTGTGCCTTCCTAGGAAAATGGTTTACAAGTGTGACTGGTTTTCCTTCAAAAGTTATATTTTAAATGTGGGGTGTTTTCACAGAATAATACATAAATGCCCCTCATAAAATACCTTGTATGTGCCTTGTATATATCTTTATTTTCTAACAGTGTGCAAAAAGAGTATAAGAAGAAAAAAATCACTTGTTTTTCATGTTTACCCTGTGCGTGACCTACCTACATCATTGTTTAATCTGTTAGTAATAACTGTTAAAACATTATTTGAAGTTACTGCAGCTGTTAGATGTGTTTGAACTTGCCTGGTCCACCCTCGTAGTCTATGTACTCTCTGTTACAAAAGTCATGCTGCCTTTTGGAGAGTTAAGAGCTCTCATTTGAGTGCTAGTTTTGCAACAACTTAACAAGAATGACTTGCCACCTTTAGCGAATAAAAAAAAAAAATTGTAGGCTGGGTGCAGTGGCTCACGCCTGTAATCCCAGCACTTTGGGAGACTGAGGCGGGCAGATCACCTGAGGTCAGGAGTTGGAGACTAGCCTGGCCAACATGGTGAAACCCCTTCTCTGCTAAAAATACAAAAATTAGCTGGGCATGGTGGTGTGCACATGTAGTCCCAGTTACTCGGGAAGCTGAGGCAGGAGAATCACTGGAACCTGGGAGACGGAGGTTGCAGTGAGCTGAGATGGCGCCACTGCACTCCAGCCTGGGTGACAGAATAAGACTCCATGTCAAAAAAAAAAAAAAAAAAATGTGGATAGGGAGTACTGGAAAGCAACGTGACTGCCTTGATTACCCATGAAATAACTTTCTACTTTGTTTTTTAGTAGCTGAATATCTTACTGACCCATAGTTGAGCAACTATGTTTTACTATCTGTGGACACAAAAAGAGCAGTCATATAAGATCTGGTGGCTAGTCTATTTACTACCATAGTTTTGAAACAATGATTAGCACAAGTTATAATTTGAAATCTGCAACAAGGTAATGTGAAATGAAAATAGCTGATTTCTCTTGTGACAAATTCATAGGTTCTGCTAATGGTGCTGTGGTTTGAATGTATTAGCTAAAGGAAGTATTAAATTTAAGTTGGAGGTTACTAAAAATAAAGACAAATGCTTTCTACATCAAGCTAAAAAACCCCATGAATATTACAGACTCCCAACTTAAGAACCTGTAATGTAATAGATTGCTTATTTTGGCCTGTAGCTCATGGGCCAAGGTGATCTCTACTGTGGTAGCATGTTTTGGAAGGCTAGTTAATCAAACAAGTTATTCTATCCTAGGATCTAATTATAAGTTTTTAAAAGATCTGTGACTTTGGGCAAGATCTCTGACTCTATTACTTGACTTCAAAAACCATTTTCTTTTTAAGTAATCATAGACTCCTGGGAAATTGCAAAAATAGAACAGAGTGTCCCATGTACTTTTCATCCATTTCTCCTAATAGTCACATTGACAACTGTGGTACAATGTCAAAACCAGGAAATTGGCATTGGTATTTTGTTTTTTATTTTTATATTGGAATATTGGGATGTCTTGATCTAAGGAAATTAATCACCTAAGTTGACTATCTACTGTTAACCTCAAGTACATTTTGTTAGTTGCTTCTTACTCTGAAGAAATACTTGGGATTTGATAGCATGGGCCAATCTTCTATCACCTGAGAAGAAACAGGATCCCGAAGTTCGGAGTGTTGTAAGCTGAGGTACCTCAATTCTCAGGAGCCATGCTATGTTCACTTGTCTTGGGCTTGCTCAATCTATTAGGCAGTATTTCATCCTCACCAAGAGGCTTTCTTTTGTTCCCTGCAAGTAGTTTTGTGCTTCAGAGCTCCACAGGGCCTTGGGAAAACCTACATCACATCCCAAGATATCATATGGAAACGTACTGTTCTAAATGTCTAGCTTTTTTGATGTAAATTCTGGATCCTATGACAGCCTGAGCTGTCATATCCTTGCTCATGTTCATGCTCATATTACTGAGCATGAATAGCCCAGTGAGACATTTTAACACCTAAGGGTGTGCTAGATAATACCTGGCAGCGTATCAAGCAATTTGGTCATATTTAGAGAATGCATAAATCTCAAGTGCCAGAATACCCTCTACTTCATGCAGTACCATCATACATTTGTTTTGTATTGCCACAGGTCTTGGTAAATACTTCATATTCCAACATTAAAATTCAATATAATAGAGTCTGTTACTAGATGTGATAACTCTTAAGAGGCAGATAACTATGTTAGTCATCTTTCTCCCTAGCACATGAAAATGACTCGGGGTCTATGGAATGAGGAACTACGTATTAGCAGAAAGCCAGGCTTTGACATTTTTTGGCCTCTAGTATATTCCTACTCAACTTCTTAACGTATGTTCTGTGGCAGTTAGTTTGACCACATTTTCCAGATACTCACCCTCTAGAACCCAGTCTGTGGCCAAGACTATGTCACATCCTCTTAGTGTGGGATATGGCTTTTAACCCAGCTGGAGAAATTCAAGTGTGAGACTTGAAAGGTGTCATATTGGTGGTACTATAGTCACAGTGTTTGAAAATAGCTGTGTAATTGTGCTATGATTGTTAAATACAGCACCTGAGCCCACCTAGGACTAGCCCACCAAATGATCCCTAGAAGATGCCATTAGCCTTTGTTTGGAAGAGTCTCTCCACTGAGTACTCCTCCCTCTTCTCCCACTGCTGTATTGGTGTCCAATTTGTGAACCAGCAGCTACCTTGCAAGTTGCCACATGTTGCTTTCAGGTGTTTGATACTATGCTTTGAACCAGGGCTTTCCATGTGTGTTTTTGTGACTTCTTTGACATAACTGGAGGCCAAACCCTTCTTGCTGTTATGTTTATTCTCTTTGATATTATCAGTTGTGTTGGCAGAGAGGGGACTACTGACACTGGCCCTTTGTCTTACTTTTGTGAAATCATAGAATACTGAGGCAAGGCTGTGATTGGAATGCCATGTCTGGAATATTCCTGGCTTCCTAGTATCAGGCTCACCATTTTCATGAAGAATGATGACTCTATTGGCTTTGTACCATAAATAAAATTTTATATCACTGTTCTTTCCATAAACTTTGTTTTTATACATTTAACATGATAAAGGACATTATTCATAGAATAAATATCCTACCCAAACACTAGTTATTTTTCTCTTAATTTGTATAACTTTGATTTAAAGAAAATAAAAATTATTACAATTTTTAGCACTCTTCCATCTTTAAGTGAAGTTTTATGTGAATGTAAGAATTCAGTAACAAGAGCGAGGCGTGGTGGCACATGCTTGTAGTTCTAGCTACTAGGAAAGCTAAGGCAGGAGAATTGCTTGAGGCCAGGAGTTCACAGCAGAAAACATTGTAACCTTTAAAAAAAAAATTTCAAATAGATCTAGGTCTCAAGGTAGTGATGATCTAACTCATAGTAGGGTGGGTAACCTAATTTGCCTACTGATGTTTTAAATGAATCTGATAAAAAAAAGTAATGCTTTATAAATAGTAATCAAAAGCAAGGTTTCGCTGGGCATTGTGGCTCATGCCTGTAATCCCAGCATTTTGGGAGGCCGAGGCAGGCAGATCACTTGAGTTCAGGAGTTCGAGACCAGCCTGGGCAACGTGGTGAAACCCTCGCTTCTACCAAAAATACAAAACTTAGCTGGGCGTGATGGCACATGCCTGTAGTCTCAGCTATTCAGGAAAGTGAGGCAGGAGAATCGCTTGAATCTGGGAGGCAGAGGCTGCAGTGAGCTGAGATTGTGCCACTGCACTCCCACCTGGGCGACAGAGTGAGACTCTGTCTCAAAAAAAAAAAAAAAAAAAAAAAAGCAAGGCTTAGCATATATCCAAGTAGAAAATGTCTAGGCTATAGGTATCTCTAAAATCTTGGAAGAAATAGAATATAAATCAAGAGTTAGAAAGAGGGCTCTACAGACCTGATTTGAAACACTTGTTAGTAGATTTAGGCAAGTCCATGCATCTCTTATTTTCTGACTCTTAATTCGTTTCCCAAAACTTGGTGGCAGAGAATTTTGGAAGCGCAGGAGCTATTACTTTAAATAAGAAAAATGTGTTCCCATTCCATTTCCAAATCCTTATCTGTTCCTCTAAATTCTACTAAAAAACAACAAAAACAAACTTCTAAACACCTATAGCAATTCACAAGAGGTTTTTGTATAATAGCACATTAAACTGTGATTCCTAGTTACTTAACAATGAATTCATTGGCTGGGTATGTTTGTTTTCAGGATTCAACAAATATGAGCTATCTTCCTTCTACATAGCAGCAAACACATAGGCAGTAGAATATTAGACATCACACATGCCAATAAAAAGGCAATACAAAAAGTGTCACTGGTAGAAGAGTTGCCTGAGTAAAGTTTGGTGAGAGGAGTAAGATGTGCAGGACCCAGGCATTATTTCCCGACGGACTTCTTGCCCTTTTCTTGCTCTGCCCTTCCTCATAAAGCTACATTCCCTTGGCCTCTACAAAGGTGATTTCTGGCTGGATTTGACCAATAGGAGACAAGGGTCAGAGATCAGATTGGAGGGTGGGGAGAAGTTACGATCTCTCTCCATCGCCTTCTTAGCCTCAGGTACAGCTTTGGCAATGGTTCCATTCCTTCCTGAAACCCAATTTCTGCTATGTTTCCAGCCTCTTTCAACTCCCCCTGGGCTCTGAGAATTGCTTCTTTCCTTTGACCTTCTAGGTTAAGAATTATAGTCAGTTCCTGTTTTTCCTCATTTCTACGTTGCCTCATCCCTATGTTTGCTTCTCATTTACTCTATTATTTGTGAACAATTTATTGTGTTAAATTTCACCTGTTGCAAATCCTTGAAGTGGCTTCTGTTTTCCTGTTTGACTGATAGATACACTTGCTGCTTGGTGAGTGAAGATGAGAAAGTGTGAGTCTGTGAAGGAGAGAGTGAGATAGTAAATGCCTGCAGTTCAGCCACCTCAGAATGAAAGGAATTTATGAACAGTCTCTTGATGACATTCAGGCACTGCAAGTAGATGGTTGTAAACAATCATTGAAGCCATAGCTAAAGCAACTGAAATGGACAACTGTTCACATTTCCTTTGCTTGCAGTAACATTGCTTCTGATAACAGGATTGCATTTGTAATTGCATTTTGGAGTATGTTGATTGTTTGTGATGGTTATATAGATGTGATTTCTGTTAAAAGCAAATCTTTAAATTTGGCATCAACAATCGGTGCCTCTTCTTTTTTTAATTAATGAAATCAAATTAAACAAAGCTTTTCTTCAAATGCTGTTCTACGTATTCAGATGGTGCTGTGGGTTGAATTATGTCCCCCAGAAAAGTATGTTGAAATCCTAACTTCTGGCACCCATGAATTGAATATGTTTGGAAATAGGGTCTTTGAAAATGTAATCAAGTTAAAATGAGACCTCACTGGATTAGGGTGAGTCCTAATCCAATGACTGTTCTTATGAGAGAAGGAAAATGCACACACAAAGGAGAATGCCAAGTGATAACAGAGAGAGTAGAGCGATGGATCTACAAACCAAGTATCAGCAAGGATTGCTGCTAACATCAGAAGACAACAAAACACATGGAACAGATTCTCCCCTAGAACCTTCAGAGAGAGAGCATGATCCTGCTGACATCTTTATTTCAGACTTCTAGCCTCTAGAGCTGTGAAAGAATAAATTTCTGTTGAAAGCCACCCAGTTTGTGGTGCTTTTTTGTTTGTTTGTTTTCAGCAGCCTTAGGAAACTAACGGTTTCACTTAATATGGGAAGCATAATGACCATAAATGCAGAATACACATTTTTCTGGTTTGGTATCAGGTAATAACTGGCCTCATAAAATAGAGGAGATTGTGAAATACTGGTGTTAATTCTTCTTTAAATTATTGGTTGAATTCTCCAGCAAATCATTTGGTCCTGGAGATTTCTTCTTTATAAGCTTTTAAATTATAGATTCGATGTCTTTAATTGTCACACGGCTACTCATATTATCTGTTTCATCTTGATGGAGTTTTAGTAGCTTTTGATAAATTGATCTGTTTCTTCTAAGTTGACAAATTCATGAACAAAAAGTTATTTGTAGTATCTGCTTGTTACTTTTTGATGGCTGCAAGATTAATATTGATGTCTCCTATTTTATTCCTGATATTGGTGATGGTGTCTCTTCTCTATCAGTCTTGTTAGAAGTTTATCAATTCTATTGACTTTTTTCAAAGAGCCAGATTTTTGTTGCACTTATTTTTTTCTCTATTGTTTTCTAGTTTTTAATTTCATTGATTTCTGCTGATATTTTATTCCTTCTGCTCACTTTGGGTTTACTTTATCTTTTTCCAGTTTCTTGAGGTAACAAGTTAGATTGTTTTAAGACCTTTTCTCATGTCTAATATAAACCTATAGTGCTATAAATCTCTCTCTTAGCATTGCTTGAGCTGCATCACCTACAATTTAATATATTGCATTTTCATTTTCATTAACTTCTGCATAGTGTATTTTTATTTGCCTTAACTTCATATTTTATCCATGGTTTATTTAGAAGTATGTTTATTTTCTGCATATTTAGAGACATCCATGTTTTCTTTAAGTTTCATTCCATTATGGTTGGAGAGCAACACTCTGTATGACTTTCATTCTTTTAAATTTGTTTTATGGCCAAACATATGGTCTATCTTGGTGAATGCCCCTTGAGCATTTGCAGGAAAAATATTCTACTGGTGAATGGTGCAGTGGTGTGTTTTATATATGTCAGTTAGATCCTATTGGTTGAGTTGCTCGCCTCTTCTATATCTTTGCCAATTTCTGTCTAGTAGTTTTATCAGTCACTGAGAGGGGAGTGTTATAGTCCCTAGCTATAGTTGGGAATTTGTCTGCTTTTCACTTCATCTCTATCAGTTATTGCTTTATGTATTTTTAGGCTCTGTTTGATACATACAATTTAAAATTGTTATGGCTTCTGGATGGACTGATCCTTTTATCATTACGTTCCCTTTGCAGCAGCAGATGTTGCTGGAGCAAAGGGCCAGTCATGAAATCTACAAGGATTCCAACTTCATGCAGGTGCAACCTGATAGCAGTTCTATACCTAAGCCGCAGAGTGCTTATCTCTCGCTCCTGGGGCATGCTTGATGCTGAGGCCTAGGAGGATCACAATAGCACAGGAGAGATGATTTGGTATGGGCTGAAATTTTAAACAATGAAAAGCAGCTGGTAGACAAATTCTTCCTCTTTCTTCCACAAGCACACTGCTCTGAGAAGTAGCTCTTTATACAGCCTCTGGGAAGACAGTCGCTCTTGATACCGAATAGGGCAATCTCATAGAACCAATTGCTCAAATTTAGTAATATACCTTCCTCAGCTTTCCCTCCTTACCTTTCTTTCTGTGGGATGATACTTTCCTTAAACATTAGTGGCACATAAGCCTCTGCCTTTAAGTTTTTTGTTTGTTTTTAATGGGTCTCTATTAACCTGAGTTTCCCAGAAAGAAGATAAATTAACTTTAGGATATCATCTTTCATTTTTTTCTTTCCCACCCATGTCCTCCCTACTCTTAAAGACTCTTCTTCAGCAACATTCTGTGTTGGAAGTGACCTCTTATTAGGCCTGTTCAGCTTAAATAGACAAGGTACTTTCCTCTTCTCCAAATCTAGTGTGACGTGTAGAGGTTCAAATAGTGATTGAATTATGTTTGGAAACCAGAAACCCTGATGAACCCAGATCCTTAGGCATCCCCAACATGATATCCCTTTAGGGGCCAGGAAGGTGCAGGCAGTGGGATGCTGAGACCAGCTCAGTTGGGGAGACCCTAACCCAGCGGCGCTAGAGGAATTAAAGACACACACACAGAAATATAGAGGTGTGAAGTGGGAAATCAGGGATCTCACAGCCTTCAGAGCTGAGAGCCCCAAACAGAGATTTACCCACATATTTATTAACAGCAAACCAGTCATTAGCACTGTTTCTATAGATATTAAATTAACTAAAAGTATCCCTTATGGGAAATGAAGGGATGGGCCACATTAAATGAATAGGTTGGGCTAGTTAACTGCTACAGGAACACGCCTTTAAAGACATCAATCGCTCAGGCTTTTGTTTGTGGCTTAAGAATGCCTTTAAGCGGTTTTCCGCCCTGGGCGGGCCAGGTGTTCCTTGCCCTCATTCCTGTAAACCCACAACCTTCCAGTGTGGGCGTTAGGGCCATTATGAACATGTTACAGTGCTGCAGTGATTTTGTTTATGGCCAGTTTTTGGGGCCAGTTTATGGCCGGATTTTGGGGGGCTTGCTCCCAACAGCCCCCATTATAATAGGGTACAGTTCCTGCATCATCCTGTAATATCACTGAATGCTGAAGACCTGGCAATCAGGAGTACAGTAATCTTTTTCCTTCCTGGCCCTTCTTTGGATAGGAAAAATTTCGTGAGAACACAATTCCATCAGATGTTATATGATTCAGAGTTGTAAAGACATACAGAATTTTGATGGCAGTTAAGTGTGCTAAGTGGAGAGAAGTGTATATGGGTTCCCTGCCCCAAAGTGACCCTTGCCCGAACTACTTGCTTTCTCAAGGTATCTACAAAATACATACATAAACCAAAGACAAATTCTTAATTCAAAAGCTTGGCTGGATTATATAGACATTCGTTTTCTCTGGTACTTGCTTTGTCGTAGAAGCTGGGTAAAATGTGAGGATATATAAGAGGAAGAGACCTGTGAACCCTGTATTATTTCAGCTTCCCAAAAGATCATCAAGATATTTTGTTCTGGAGATATTTTGGCCTGAAGATGTAGTTGTAAAGTTAGCATTTCCCTGTCCTCTTGGAAATCATCCAGACATACCCAGGAGGCAGAAAAAGATGAGTTTTCCATCTTAGTGGACTTCTGCTTTCACTAAAAACCCAAATCACAAAATAAGTGGAATGAGTGCTCAAAGTGATCATCAAACTGGAATACATATGGGAGGAAATGGAAAGAGAATTTGCATGGCTCTAGATTTCAGTAAGGGCTGACAAAACTCATTTCTCTAAGGTGATAAACACACCCTAAACATAAATTCCTTGATTGCAGTAGTAGAAATGGGAAACACAGCCTGGCTGCCAAAGGTTTCCTGGTTCTTAGAGGGAAAAGCTGGTGAAGCTGAACAGAAATGCACACAGACAAGCCACATTTTGTCCATGTGGCTGTTGGGAGAAGAGGTAGTCATAGAGGTGTTCCTTATGCTATGTCTATACCCATTGGATAAAATTTTCCTTGTTTGGAATGGGACCTAATCCATCCACCATAAATCTGCAAATGACTTTGACTGGCAGAAAAAGCTTTTCTGAACTAAAGATGAGTAATTAAAAAGGAAACAGCGGCCAGGCATGGTGGCTGACACCTATAATCCCAGCACTTTGGGAGGCTGAGGTGGGCAGATCGCTTGAGGTCAGGAGTTCAAGACCAGCCTGGCCAACATAGCGAAACCCCATCTCTACTAAAAACATAACAATTAGCTGGTCATGGTGGCGGGTGCCTGTAATCCCAGCTACTCGGGAGGCTGAGGCAGGAGAATTGCTTGAACCCGGGAGGCAGAGGTTGCAG
>NW_012114888.1:0-2902 GCF_000951035.1 Colobus angolensis palliatus | reverse complement strand
TAGGCACGTGCCACCACACCTGGCTAATTTTTTATATTTTTGGTAGAGACAGGGTTTCACCGTGTTGCACTGGCTGGTCTCAAACTCCTGACCTCAAGTGATCCACCTGCTTTGGCCTCCCAAAGTGCTGGGATTACAAGCATGAGCCACCATGCCCAGCCGATATTTTCTGAGCTCTACCAGCTCACACTTTAAATAGAAGAAAAAACCACAAATTAAGAGGAAATGTAGAAGAAGGTAGGCATTGCTGAAATTACAGCAAGGAATAGGAAAGAAAAATAAGAAAGAAATGAAACTGCATATTTTGGAGCTCCCCTATTTCTTTTCTCACTCATCCTTTTAAATTCTTTTTATCCCTTTACTTCTGGGCCACCATTTCGTACTTTTAATGGTTTCAAATTAAGCATTAATCTATAGCTTCACATTTTTTCTCTTTCTCTTGTGAATGACAGTCTTTTTGCCTGACTGCCCAAAGATTCATTTTGGTTTTGGACATAGGATGTTCATCATCAAAATGTAATAATCTTATTGAAATTGTCTCTTCCTAGGTCATGGTATGGTCTTCTAGTTTTAAAGCTTTCTGGATAAAAACATTGCCTTCGGCCGGGCGCGGTGGCTCACGCCTGTAATCCCAGCACTTTGGGAGGCTGAGGCGGGCGGATCACAAGGTTAGGAGATCAAGACCATCCTGGCTAACACGGTGAAACCCCGTCTCTATTAAAAAAAAAAATGCAAAAAATTAGCCGGGCGTGGTGGTGGTGCCTGTAGTCCCAGCTACTTAGGAGGCTGAGACAGGAGAATGGCGTGAACCCGGGAGGCGGAGCTTGCAGTGAGCCGAGATCAAGCCACTGCACTCCAGCCTGGGCGACAGAGCGAGACTCTGTCTCAAAAAAAGAAAAAAAAAAAAGATTGCCTTCATTCTTTAGTATTCACTATTTCTCGAAGAGTAGTTGCTGCATATGAAATTCTTGGGCGATGCTTTATTTTCTTGAGTTCTTTGCTTGCCCTTAGTTGAACAAAAGAAATACCTACAAATATATTTTAATGAGCATTCTAGATCTCAGGGAATGAGCCCTTTCCTTAGAAATGATTAAACATTAAATTCAATCAGATAAAATTACTGAAAAAACTATGGTAAAAGAACTTATGAAATCAAATGTGCTTGAAGGATTGTTTCAAATAAATTGGGACATTCACATTCTATTTTGTAACCAGTAAACCTAGAATGAAAAGGAGAAGGATGCTGGGAAGTAATGGTCATTTCTACATTATCAGAGTTTATACATATGCTGATTTTCTCATCTTTTATAGCTGAGGGGTGGCATTGTTTGCTATGATAGCATTTATATTTAATTTTATACCATTAAAACTAAGAAGGACAAGGTAATCAATAACAATCAGGTTGTTGGAAAAAAGGGAGGGGAAGAGGGAGGAACAGTAAATATACTAATTTGAGAAGCAAAATGTCAAGCCGTTTGTATTCCAAAATACAAACTTAAGTTAAAACAATTTTGCTAGGTTAAAGCTCACAGAACCCAAGGAAAAGGGTAGATTTATGCTTAAACGTATTGGATTGGAGCTATTTGTCTTTGGGGGTTAATACTTTTAAGGAATTCCTGTTTCTCATTTTAATTTGGTTCTGTAAAGAAACAGGCAGAAAGAAGATGGGAGAGGAGACGACAGTGGAAAAATATCAACACATCTTTGAAAGCTAGGAAAGAAATGTTATCAGCTCTTCTGTCTCCTTTCTGATAGCAGGTGTTGGCAGAAGGGATGCCATGAAAAGTATTCTGATTTGGTCTGCTGACAAGAAAATGCTTCAGACAAGACACTGTACCTCAGAAGATGAGTCGTAGTGGCGAAAATAAAGGAGTTGTTTAAAAAGTCTGTATAATGAACTCAGTAATCTCCCAGCCCCCTTTCCCTCTCCTATGAATCCTGCAGACCACTTATCCCAGAATGGCACTGGAATCTGGAGGCTTGTTCTGAGGAAACATTGTACCACAGAAGCTCTACATTTCAGGGCATTAAACACAATAGGACTTGATCCCTCACCTGCCACATTGAGAGGAATGATGAAATGAAGATATTCCTAATCGAATGGGGAGACTCACAATCCTTTCTCAAGCTCACCCTAATGATGCTGGCCATTGGGCTTTTTTCTCTTCCTTTCCATCCTGCACTGGAGATAGGGCTTGCTGAACATCTCCAAAAGCAAAATTCCTAGAGAAAACCTATTGATATGACAGTTGGTGGGACTCTAACAAGCTTGCATTACCTTACCAGATCAACATCCAGTAAGCTGCGAAAGAAAAACTGAGGGCTGCAGGAGAGGTGGCTCCAAGAAAACAAAACACTGGATTTTTTTGCAATCATTTTTTAAAACTTTTATTTAATTGATAATTGTATATGTTTACAGGGCACAGCATGATGTTTTGATATATGTATACATCATAGAATGATTAAATCAAGCTAATTTTTGGATGTAAAGTAAACTGCATTAGGCCATGCATTGCTTTCTAGAAATGATAACTTTAACTCTGAAATTTATTGATTGTTGGAGGGTTATGCCTTTCTTTCCCGCCAGAACCTCTGTTACTCTGTGGAGACCTGTAATAAGTTGAAGGTGTACTTACTGCAGCATACTTCTAAATCGTTAAGTATTTTCTGCCAGCTTTTAAAAAAACATAGCTTTTTCACTATAAATCATGAAAAATATTTTTGGTAATCATTTGCTGGAATACAACATTATGATTATTATAGATCTTTCGTTTGATAGGTTACTCATTTGCTTGTTGAGAGTAACATGAAAGAACCTTCTCGGCTGGGCGCGGTGGCTCAAGCCTGTAATCCCAGCACTTTGGGAGGCCAAGACGGGTGGATCACGAGGTCAGGAGATCGA
>NW_012114887.1:15521-16033 GCF_000951035.1 Colobus angolensis palliatus | reverse complement strand
GAGAAAAATAGAAGAAATCAAATTATTAGGTGCAGCATATACTGCTCGGGTGATGGGTGCACCAAAATCTCACAAATCGCCACTAAAGAACTTACTCATGTTAGCAAACACCACCGGTTCCCCAATAATCTACGGTAACAAAAAAAAATTAATTAAAAAAGTTAACAAGGGCCAGGCGCAGTGGCTCACGCCTGTAATCCCAGCACTCTGGGAGGCAGAGGCGGGTGGACTGCCTGAACTCAGGAGTTCACGACTAGCCTGGGTAACATGGCAAAACCCCATCTCTACTAAAAATACAAAGAATTAGCTGGGCATGGTGGCGCACATTTGTAGTCCCAGCCACTCCGGAGGCTGAGGCACGAGAATCTCTTGAACCCAGGAGGCAGAGGTTGCAGTGAGCCAAGATTACACCACTGCACTCCAGCCTGGGTGACACCATGAGACTTTGTCTCAAAAAAAATTTAAAAAAGGGGTACTAGTTCTAGACTTAGACACATTTGATCTTTTAATAC
>NW_012114887.1:6399-7756 GCF_000951035.1 Colobus angolensis palliatus | reverse complement strand
CGTGAGCCACCGCGCCCAGCTGTTTTTTGTTCTTTTGAGACAGTCTCGCTCTGTTGTCCAGGCTGGAGTGCAGTGGTATGATCTCAATTAACTGCAACCTCCACCTCCTGGGTACAGGTGATTCTCCTGCCTCAGCCTCCTCAGTAGCTGGGATTACAGATGTGCACCACCATACCTGGCTAATTTTTGTATTTTTCGTAGAGACGGGGGTCTCACCATGTTGGCCAGGCTGGTTTCAAACTCCTGACCTCAAGTGAACCTCCCAACTCAGCCTCCCAAAGTATTGGGATTACACGCATGAGCCACTGTCCTTCACCAAAGTGTTTCTGTTTGTTTTGTGTTGTTTTGTTTTAAACAAGGAAGCCAAGAATAACTGATCCTTCACTACCATCCTTCAATGCTGCTAAACTCAGCAAACTGGTAGTTGAGGTTTATTCCTTTACTTACAATTAAGATGAGAAAAAATCAAAGCAAGAAAAAAATAAAATCAGTCCTTTTTCCAGGCCTATATTCATAATTCGTCTGATTTCATTATTTGCTACACCCACCACCCTGAACATCATGAGCAAATACCCATTCAGATTCACTAAATACCACTACTCCACAATTGAGTAGTCAATTCAAGCTGACAAAAACTAGGACACAAAAACCAGGCACAGTGACTCACACCTGTAATCCCAGTTCTTTGAGAGGCTGAAGTGGGCAGATCATTTGAGGTCTGGAGTTTGAGACCAGCCCAGTCAACATGATGAAACCCCATCCCTGCTAAAACAAAAAAAAATACAGGGCTGGGTGCAGTGGCTCACATCTGTAATTCCAGCACTTTGGGAGGCCGAGGTAGGCAGATCACCTGAGATCAGGAGTTTGAGACCAGCCTGACCAATATGGAGAAACCCCATCTCTACTAAAAATACAAACTTAGCTGGGTGTGGTGGCATATGCCTGTAGTCCCAGCGACTCTGGAGGCGGAGGCAGAAGAATCACTGGAACCCAGGAGGTGGAGGATGCAGCAGTGAGCCGAGATTGTGCTACTGCACTCTAGCCTGGGGAACAGAGCAAGACTCCATCTAAAAAAAAATAAAAAAATAAAAATTAAAAAAATTTAAAAAAAGGCAAAGCACAGTGGCTCACGCCTGTAATCTCAGCACTTTGGGAGGCTGAGGTAGGCAGATCACGAGGTCAGGAGTTCGAGACCAACCTGGCCAATGTGGTGAAACTCCATCTCTACTAATAATACAAAAATCAGCCGGACGTGGTAGCACGTGCCTATAGTCCCAGCTACTTGGGAGGCTGGGGCAGGAGAATCACTTGAACCCAGGAGGCAGAGGTTGCAGTGAGCCAAGATTATGCCACTGCA
>NW_012114887.1:0-844 GCF_000951035.1 Colobus angolensis palliatus | reverse complement strand
AGGCAGAGGCTGCAGTGAGCCGAGAAGGCGCACTGCACTCCAGCCTAGGTGACAGAGCAAGACTATCTCTCAATAAATAAATAAATAAATAAATAGTGTGGTTTGGGAGAAGAATCTGACAGACAGAGTAAGAACTGGCATTTGCTTGGGCAACAGAGTGAGACTGTCTCAATAAATAAATAAATAAATAGTGTGATTTGGGAGAAGAATCTGACGGACAGAGTAAGAACTGGCATTTACCTGAAGACAGAAGTCACTATCCTGACTATGAATATAAAAGTCCCAGGCTCCCCACCACCATTACTACCATCACCACCGCCATCCGTGATGAGGGAAAGAGAGATCCGGGTGGGAGTCCCTACGCTAAGGCTGTAGCTCTGATTCAGAGTCAGGTTTGAAACCACCTGCTTTACTGTCAGACTCTCACCACACAACTTGCAAGATTCAAGCAGAGTTATTTGTTCCTGCTGCTGCCTCAGACAGATAGAAGGGATTGGCCAAGTCTCCTCCAGACTCAGCCAACGAAGGCCATGTCTATCTATGTCCATAAAATTTGAGAAGGATGCGGACAGGTTAAATGTAGAAATTCCCGGCCGGGCGTGGTGGCTCAAGCCTGTAATCCCAGCACTTTGGGAGGCCGAGACGGGCGGATCACCAGGTCAGGAGATCAAGACCATCCTGGATAATTTAAGTAAAATTATGAAATAGGTATAAAAACTGCTGACACATCTTGTGTATCTATTCTTTTAAACTCATCTTGCTTAAACAAGGTAACTTAATTTTTCCTGTTAAAAATTCCCGGCCGGGCGCGGTGGCTCAATCCTGTAATCCCAGCACTTTGGGA
>NW_012114886.1:12869-17172 GCF_000951035.1 Colobus angolensis palliatus | reverse complement strand
AATTTTTGTATTTTTAGTAGAGATGGGGTTTCACTATATTGGCCAGGCTGGTCTTGAACTCCTGACCTCGTGATCCACCCGCCTTGGCCTCCTAAAGTGCTGGGATTACAGGTGTGAGCCACTGCGGCCGGCACACTAGTTTTTTTTTGTTTTGTTTTTGAGACAGAGTCTCACTCTATTGCCTAGGCTGGAGTGCAGTGGCGTGGTCTCAGCTCACCGCAAGCTCTGCCTCCCGGGTTCACGCCATTCTCCTGCCTCAGCCTCCCGAGTAGCTGGGATTACAGGCACCCGCCGCCACACCCAGCTGATTTTTTGTATTTTTAGTAGAGGTGGGGTTTCACCGTATTAGCCAGGATGGTCTCGATCTCCTGACCTTGTGATCCGCCCGCCTCGGCCTCCCAAAGTGCTGGGATTACAGGTGTGAGCCACTGCGTCTGGCCCTGGCACACTAGTTTTTTTAACAGCCCTACTTGCTGAGGAATAAAGAACAAATCTGGTACCATTTAAATCGGGCAAGTATTTAGTTCTTTAGGTAATTAGGTTGGTTACCTCTATTTTTGTCTGATTGACTCATTGTTTTAAACATTTCAGTTCAGTTTTATCTGGCAGACATTATATAGGAAAAAGGAAAGATTATGACACATTTCCTCTCTTAATGGTGTAGAATAACCAATCTTGCATGGTTTCCTGGAACTTTCTAGATTTTAGCTCTAAAAGGCTCACATGTGACGATTGAACACTGGAACTCAAAACTTTTGCAGGAGAAATAAATTACTCAGTTCAGTAAACTTTTATTAAGCTCAATTTTTTTTCCCTTTGAATTTGAGAGTATCTGGAAAGATGTAGCCTTGAGGAATGAATAAGAATTTATCTGAAAAACTGATAGTGGGTGATCAAATTTCTAGGCAGAAGAAGCTGCATGCCACAAAAGCACATAAACATGAAAATAACATGTTATGTCTGGAAACCTGTAAACAGGTCAGTATTTCTAGAGTAAGAAGAGGGAAGCACATAACGGCCAAGAGATGAAGCTGGATAGTTACATGGAGCGCATTTATGGATCTTGTATGCCCCACTTAGGAACTTAAACTTTATCTGTATTTGACAAGGATCAGCATAACTTGAACCCAGGAGGTGGAGGCTGCAGTGAGGTGAGATCAATCCAGCCTGGGCGACAGAGCGAGACTCCATCTCAAAAAAAGAAATAATCTTGGACTGAGTCTAATCACTCTGTCGCCCAGGCTGGAGTTCAGTGGCAGGATCTCACTGCAACCTCCAACTCCTGGATTCAGGCGATGCTCCTGTCTCAGCCTCCTGTCTCAGCCTCCTGAGTAGCTGGGATTACAGGTGTCCGCCACCATGCCCAGCTAATTTTTCTTTTTTTAGTAGAGATGGGGTTTCACCATATTGGCCAGGCTGGTCTTGAACTCCTGACCTCAAGTATCTGCCCGCCTTGGCCTCCCAAAGTGCTGGTATTACAGGCGTGAGCCACTGCGTCCGGCCAAAAGAGTATTTCTTTATGTTGCTTTCTCTGACTCATAATTCCTAGTAAAGTTGGAGGTTGGTGACTCTCCATCTATAGTAAATAATGCATTAAGAACTTCTGGCCTATAGTATAGTATACTTTCTGCTGTTCCCTTTACTCCTCCATGAGGAGATGTCTGAAAGCAGGGAATAATTGCAGCTCCGTTTGGTGTCCTTTCTGGTGGGTAAGGCCCCTTTTGCTTCCTGACTTTCCAGAGTCAGAAAGCTGATGAGGTCCCAGACTAAACTGAATTTCCTCCTCAGGTTGCTAAGCAGGATACAGGAATCCCATGGTCTAGCCTGATTCATCCAGCCTCTTCCCTTACCCACTTAGCTGTGTCTACTCAGACCTCTGGGTGAGACGGCCTGGAGAAAACGGTGAAGGGTTGTCAGCTGGGCAAGGAAGAGAGAGAACAGTTGGCAAGAGAGAGAGAGAAGAACAGAGTTGGATTCCTTGATGTTCATTATATTTTAGTTACAAAGTATAAATGAGACCAAATCATTTTATATAGAAGAGAGACGCAGTCAGTCTTCTGTTTTGGAAAGAAGAATTAGCCAAATTATCACTTTATGCTCATAAACTGGAGACAGAGAGACCCTCTAAGAACTTTGTAAGAAATGGTCAGTGCTTGAAATAACCCAGACACTACTAGTAGGGATGGACTCAGTAGATCTGTAGACTTTGGTTGAATGAGTGAATGGTAGATAGTGAATTAGAGAAAGTAAGATCACTCAGAGGTTTCTGACTTGAAAAACTATCTAGATGGGTGGCACTACTAGCCAATACAAGGAAGACAGAAGAGTAGGATGGATGGGGTAACAGGCAAATCTCTTTTGGATATGTCTTTTATATATCCAGGGTAGTGATATTTAATAGCACATGATCATTGGTAGAATTCCAAACTACCAGTACAGATTTGGTAGTTACCAAGCATAGAAAATATATCAGAAATGTCACCCAAGAGAAATTGTCAGAGAGATAGGAAGAAAATAAGGAAAATATGAATGCAAGATAGGCAAGTTTAAGAAGGGAGTGATCATTGATGTCAGATGATGCAGGCAAATTATAAGAGAATCTGAAAATTAAAAGGTCAATAGTGATATTAGTATGGAGTAAGGGGATGAGTAGCACAATTAATGGGAAGGTAGTGATAGGGGGGTGTCTTTAATTTTTAATTTTAAGGATGGCAGATATTTGAATATATTTAAATGCTAAGGGGAGGCCAATGTGGTGGCTCACATGTGAAATCTTAACACTTTGGGAGGCTGAGCTGGGCAGGTCACTTGATGCTAGGAGTTCGAGACCAGCCTGGCCAACATAGCAAAACTGTCTCTACTAAAAGTACAAAAATTAGCTGAGCTTGGTGGTGCATGCCTCTAATCCCATCCCAGGCCCAGGAGGCCAAGGCATGAGAATTGCTTGAACCTGGGACACAGAGATTGCACCACTGCACTCTAGCCTGGGTAACAGAGCAAGACCCTGTCTCAAAAAAAAAAAACTGCTAAGGAGAGAGAAAATCTATACAAAGGGAGCAGTTAAAGATTTGGGGGCTGGGCACAGTGGCTCACTGCTGTAATCCCAGCACTTTGGGAGGCCGAGGTGGGCGGATCACGAGGTCAGGAGATCAAGATCATCTTGTCCAACATGGTAAAGCCCTGTCTCTACTAAAATACAAAAAATTAGCTGGGTGTGGTGGCACGTGACTGTAATCCCAGCTACTTGGGAGGCTGAGGCAGGGGAATCACTTGAACCTGGGAGATGGAGGTTGCAGTGAGTTGAGATCGTGCCACTGCACTCTAGCCTGGCAACAGAGCAAGACTCTGTCTCGGAAAAAAAAAAAGGCCGGGTGTGGTGGCTCACGCCTGTAATCCCGGCACTTTGGGAGGCCGAGGCAGGTGGATCATGAGGTCAAGAGATCGAGACCATCCTGGCCAATATGGTGAAACCTCGTCACTACTGAAAATACAAAAACTAACTGGATATGGTGGCACATGCCTATAGTCCCAGCTGCTCAGGAGGTTGAGGCAGGAGAATCATTTGAACCCGGGAGGCAGAGGTTGCAGTGAGCTGAGTTCGCGCCACAGCACTCCACCCTGGTGACAGAGCGAGATTCCGTGTCAAAAAAAATAAAAAAATAAAAAATAAAAAAGATTTGGTAAAGAGCCAAAATAATTTAAAGGAGCAAGTTTCTAGAATAGATGGGATCGAGGCCACAGGTGGAGGGATTGATTATCCTTGGTCAAGAAAAGAGATTGACATACTTTTTATGTGTCATTGAACCTTGAACAACGCAGGTTTCAACTGTGGCATGTCCACCTGTACACAGATTTTTATCCAACCAAAGACGAATAAAAAACAATGTTTGCAGTATATGAAACTTGTGTATATGGAGTACCAGTGTTTCATATATGCTGGTTCTGTAAAGCCTACTGCAGGACTTGAGTTTGCTTGAATTTTGGTATATATGGGAGTCTTGGAACCAATCCCATAGATATACTGAGGGATAACTGTAATTAAAAGGAAAGAGGAAAGTAAGATTATAGATGGAAGTAAGTTTACTGGAAAAAGGTAGGATGTTAAGTACCTCTCACCTAATAATTTTAATTTTTTCACTGAAGAAGGTCATTTATTAAGTAAGTGTAAGAGGGTAGGGGATGGATTAGAGCATTAAGGAGAATGCCAAAGGTCTCTAATGACAGCCTTACTGAATGAAAGTTGCAGATTACAGGCAAGTAAAAGGACTAATCAGTAGCATTCAGGAATTTTTTTTTTTTTTTT
>NW_012114886.1:10075-10414 GCF_000951035.1 Colobus angolensis palliatus | reverse complement strand
GCCAGGATGGTCTCGATCTCCTGACCTCGTGATCCACCCGTCTCGGCCTCCCAAAGTGCTGGGATTACAGGCTTGAGCCACCACGCCCGGCCTGTATGAAATTTTTAAAAAAGAAAGAGAAAAGAGTAGAACGAAGAGAGCAGAAGTTAAAGTTTATTTTTTTAATTCCTTTAGCTCCTAACTTGGCGCATGACTTTTCAGGTGTATTTTGGAGGCCACTACTATTGCTTATGAAAATAATTGTTTTTTGTTTTACAGTGGGCAAATCAAACTGGCAGATTTTGGACTTGCTCGGCTCTATAACTCTGAAGAGAGGTAAGGCATTAATAAAATTACATA
>NW_012114886.1:7708-8820 GCF_000951035.1 Colobus angolensis palliatus | reverse complement strand
AGCCAGGATGGTCTCGATCTCCTGACCTTGTGATCCGCCCGTCTCGGCCTCCCAAAGTGCTGGGATTACAGGCTTGAGCCACCGCACCCGGCCTGTTGAATATTTCTTAATGTCAGAGACACTTTTTTAAAAAAACAGATTTCTTCTTTTTTTTATTTAAACTTTGAATTGGTATCTTATTTGGAAATAAGATATCCAGTAAGGTCCATAGATTGCAATTGATTACATCAAATCTTTTAATTTTACATTCCCCTTCTATGTTACCTAATTTTGATTTATTTTGTTTCCTTATAATTTCCTTAGAAGAAACTGTTTCACTTGTCCTATCCAGCCTTTTGTAGTCTGGATTTCAGAGATTGTATCCTTGTGATGATACAAAATTTTAGCATAATTTTTTATCTTTTTTTTTTTTTTTTTGAGAAGGAGTCTCACTCTGTTGCCCAGGCTGGAGTGCAGTGGCGCGATCTCCGCTCACTGCAAGCTCCAGTGCCTCCCGGGTTCACGCCATTCTCCTGCCTCAGCCTCCCAAGTAACTGGGACTACAGGTGCCCACCACTGCACCTGGCTAGTTTTTTTGTATTTTTAGTAGAGACGGGGTTTTACCGTGGTCTCGATCTCCTGACCTTGTGATCCACCCACCTCGGCCTCCCAAAGTGCTGGGATTACAGGTGTGAGCCACCACACCCAGCCTGGAAGTTATTTCTTCATCTCCCACTTCTGACCAGTTTACTTTTGGAGTGTTAGGTTGCTATGGATTTATATTTCAGTCTCATCTTCATTTGGCACCTATTTCTATTTGCATTTAGTTATATGAATATTTTTCATCAGAAGCCATTGTAAGTTTATGTCATGGTTGTTTTTTATATTTCAGTCGCCCTTACACAAACAAAGTCATTACTCTGTGGTACCGACCTCCAGAACTACTGCTAGGAGAGGAACGTTACACACCAGCCATAGATGTTTGGAGCTGTGGGTAAGGTTCTGTTAAGTTTTTCTCTTGTCTGCAACTTACGTATTGTTGACTTGTACTTTGTTTTCTCTGTACACTGGCTTTTTAGAGCTCTTATGGCGATAAACTTTTGGCAGATTTCTGGGGAATCTGTTGAATATTT
>NW_012114886.1:0-542 GCF_000951035.1 Colobus angolensis palliatus | reverse complement strand
TGTGATCCACCTGCCTCCGCCTTCCAAAGTGCTGGGATTATAGGCATAAGCCACCGCGCCTGGCCCCACCTTAGCCTTCTGAATAGCTGGGACCACAGGCAACTGCCACCACACCTGGCATTTTTTTTTTCCCCCTGTAGAGATAGGGTCTCCTAATGTTGCCCAGGCTGGTCTTGAGCTCCTGGGCTCAAGTGATCTTCCTGCTTCAGCCTCCCAAAGTGCTTGGCTTAAACTATGGGAGGCTAAGGTAGGAAGATCACTGGTTGTGCTACCACGCCTGGCCATGTTTTGGTTTTATTTTTCTTCTTACTTTTTTCCCTCTCTGTTATTTTATTTTTTTTAACTTTAATAGATGGATAGAACTGGCCATATTTTTGTGTGTTGTGTCAACCAGGTTGGAGTACGGTGACGCGATCTCGGCTCACCACAACCCTCATCTCTCAGGTTCAAGCAATTCTCCTGCCTCAACCTTCCAAGTAGCTGGAATTACAGGCACCCACCACCATGCACAGTTAATTTTTGTATTTTTAGTAGAAATGGCA
>NW_012114885.1:10264-11075 GCF_000951035.1 Colobus angolensis palliatus | reverse complement strand
TCTGGGTCATGCTCAGCTTGTTCACATTGAAAGCAAAACAGTTACCTCATCATGCTGTTTGCCAGGCCACTCTCCATGGTATCAGAAGTTTCACTTAATTTAGACAGAAAACCCTGTGTGTTCTCTGGTGCCTGCTAGCAAGCCCAGCACTGTTTCTACCTATTTTAGACAACTTAACACAGATACCTCCAAACAGATATGGCCAGCTGCGATGAGATGAAAAGTTATGAATGTTCTCTAAGTTTAGATGACCTGCTGATGGTACTGACTAACCCACAGCTTTTTCTGGAGCATGAAAATTAGTTCTTATTGAACATTAATGTCTATATACTTCTACCAAGCCCAGTCTCCATGTCTATTTGAATGTAAAGAGAGAAGGCTTCTTGTTTTTGCCAGACCATTATTTTCCCATTTGGAGTGGAACTTTTATAATTATGCCATCAGGGAGACACAGGAGAAAGTTGCTGACTATTCAGTGGACAGGCAAGTAAGTAGAGCATGGATTTTTCCCGTGAATAAGGTAGATGTTAACTAGGTTGATTGGCTCAATGGGAAATCCCAGTTAATAGCATCACCATCTTCACATTTGGCATGAGATTAAAATGGCCAGACTGAATCCTGCTTGGAGGCTCCAGTGAGATTCTGATGTGAAAGTACTGTGTGATCTGCAGTGCTATGTAAATTGAAGCAGTATCATTGTTTTGATTTCTGTAACACCCCGTTATATATGGATATAGTTTTCAAATTTTAATTAGAAAATTGAAAATTAAATGCAGCCTTTCTTTTTGCTTTTTGACCTATCTTTTTTTTT
>NW_012114885.1:7313-8659 GCF_000951035.1 Colobus angolensis palliatus | reverse complement strand
AGAAATGTTGACCTATCTTTCTATTTGAGCTTTTTAAGCATAATGTAAGTTTCTAATTGAACATGGAAATATCCAGCCATATAGATGAAAGCTTCTGTCTTCTTGGATTCCAGCAGGTGTACTTTTCATGCAGTCCTTGACCAGGGCAAAATAAAAAGTTCTGAACACTGTCAAGATAACTCAGAATGTGGGTGGAAATTGTTAACGCATTTCAGATTGCATTGCTAACCAGTGTCTTGAAGCCTTCTGTTTGTGAAGTCAATGCGAGCTATCATCGACATGAATAGAGAAGTATGTTTTTCTCTTGGGGTATTTAATTGTCATTCTTTCCATTTTATTTTACTTTATTATTACCATTATTTTGAGATGGAGTCTCACTCTGTTGCCCAGGCCGGAGTGCAGTGGTGCAATCATGGGTCACTGCAGTTTCTACCTCCCAGATTCAAGCGATTCTCCTGCTTCAGCCTCTGGAGTAGCTGGGATTACAGACACATACCACCAAGCCCAGCTAAGTTTTGTGTTTTAAGTAGAGATGGGGTTTCACCATGTTGGCCAGGCTGGTCTCGAACTCCTGACCTCAAGTGGTCCACCCACCTTGGCCTCCCAAAGCCCCAGAGATTACAGATGTGAGCCACCATGTCAAGCCCCATTCTTTCAGTTTTAAAACTCATAGATCACCCTCAGGAAAGATGCAACTTAGAAAAGTTGGAGTTTGATTGGTTGCAAATGTTTGTATTTATTATTTAGATTTGACTTTCAGAATTTGGTCACAATTGATTCTTTACAAATTGATTGGTTTATTGGGGGCATGTGCAAAGAGTGTAGAATGGTGTTGTCATCTGTTATTTTTGTCTCTAAAATGACTTGACATTACTCAGACTTTAATTGTGCTGCCTTCCTTAATACCCAGATGTTCTTTTACTCCCAAGGCAAATTAACCTTCTCGACTTGAAAATAAATCTGATGTGCTTGAATGAACTTAGCCTCATGGGATGAATTGCCTCTCACGCCTTGACCCCCCATACTCACCTTTGGCAATTGAGAGGTGGGAGACATCTAACTTGTTCAGTCGATTCCCTCACTTTGTAAATATTAATCCTTATGCTGTCGGGCAGCATGGCACATTTACCTCCTAGTGTTTTTTTTTTGTACATGTCATCTACATGGAATGATATCACCATCTCTGTAACTTCACAGTCTAACTCAGTCTAATTTAAAGTGGTCTCTGGGCTGGGCATGGTGGCTCATATCTGTAATCCCAGCACTTTGGGAGGGCGAGGCAGGCAGATCACCTGTGGTTGGGTGTTCGATATCCGCCTGGCCAACATGGTGAAACCCCATCTCTA
>NW_012114885.1:0-1153 GCF_000951035.1 Colobus angolensis palliatus | reverse complement strand
TCTTTAAATCAAAACTTTGCAGGTACATAGATAAAGTCATTGGTTCTCTTAGCTTTATTACAAAAGACAGGAGGCCGCTGGCTGTCACCGTCTCCCACTTCCCACCCTTCAGGAGCCCCTCTTTGAAACTTTTCCACTCATGCTTTGGATTGTTGCCTCCATATCTCTGATCAACATGCCTGTTGCCACGTTTTTATTTTTCAGTTGTGGGAGTTACTTATTTCTCATTGTGGAAGAGGAAGGGTAGCTGTCTTTGACTGCTCCGCCTCCAGAAAACACACACACAGCTCCCCATCCTCTGGCACAGTCGTATCCTCATTTTGGTTAGATCAGTATTCAGTGATTACATTATTATAACTGGAAATGGTCTCCCCAGCTGTGAGGTACATGATCGTTTTTCCTGCACTATCTCTTGATTTCTCTGGTGTTAATACTTCATTCAACTGCACATTCGTCCTCAGTGTGTAAATCCCCCTGGTACATTTAGGCACTTCAAGCTGCCTCCCACTTGCACCCAAGGCAGTCTCTCCTGGTGCCTTCTGGCCTACTCGAGCCAGAAGCCTGCTTGTGGGCCCACATTCTCCACTCACTTTTTTTCTTAACAACTTTCTTGAGATATAATGCACATGACATACAGCTCACCCTTTGAGTTTTTTTTTGGGTTTTTGTTTGTTTGTGTTTGTTTTTGAGACGGAGTTTTCCTCTTGTTGCTCAAGCTGGAGTGCAATGGTGGGATCTTGGCTCACTGCAACCTCTGCCTCCCAGGTTCAAGCAATTCTCATGCCTCAACTTCCCGAGTAGTTGGGGTTACAAGCGCATACCACCATGCCTGGTGAATTTTTGTGTTTTTAGTAGAAATGGGATTTCACCATGTTGGCCAGCTGGTCTCGAATGCTTGATCTCAGGTGATCCACCCACTTCGACCTCCCAAAGTGCTGGGATTACAGGTGCGAGCCATCACCCCCTACCCTCAGTGGTTTTTATATTCACAAACTGTGCAACCATCACCACTCTCTAATTCCAGAACATTTTTGTTGTGCCCCAAAGAAATCTCATAATACTCTGTAGCAGTCAGTCTTCATCCCTCCTACCCCCAGACCCTGGCAGCTAAGGCCTTCTATGGACATTTTGTGTATGTGGGATTGGGTAATTG
>NW_012114884.1:11331-11949 GCF_000951035.1 Colobus angolensis palliatus | reverse complement strand
GTGGGTGGATCACAAGGTCAGGAGATCAAGACCATCCTGGCTAACATGGTGAAACCCGTATCTACTAAAAAAAAATTAGCCAGGCGTGGTGGCACGCGCCTGTAGTCCCAGCTACTCGGGAGGAGGCCGAGGCAGGAGAATTGCTTGAACCTGAGAGGCAGAGGTTGCAGTGAGCCGAGATTGTGCCACTGCACTCCAGCCTGGCCAATAGCAAGACCCTGTCTCACGAAAAAAAAAAAAAAAAAAGGACAAGAAGAGACCTGTCCAGGCGCCCTAGTTCACACCTGTAATCCCAGTACTTTGGAAGGCTAAGGCTGGTAGATCGCTTGAGCCCAGGAGTTCGAGACCAGCCTGGGCAACATAGTCAAACACCATGTCTTTCCAAAAAATACACACAAAAAATCACATGGCATGGTGGCATGTGCCTGTAGTCCCACATACTCGGAAGGTTAAGGGGGGGTGGATCACTTGAGTCCAGGAAGGTCAAGGCTGCAGTGGGCCATGATCATGACAATACACTCCAGGCTGGACAGCTGAGTAAGGCCCCCATCTCAAAAAAAGAAAAGAAAAGATAATCTATCTGGCACTTTTCTCTCTTGCCTTCCAATTGTTGCGTCT
>NW_012114884.1:5527-6401 GCF_000951035.1 Colobus angolensis palliatus | reverse complement strand
CATGGTGGTGTGTACCTGTAATTCCAGCTACTTGGGAGGCTGAGCCAGGAGAATTGCTTGAACCCGGGAGGCAGGGGTTGCAGTGAGCCGAGATCGTACCACTGCACTCTAGTCTGCGGTGACAGAACAAGACTCCGTCTCAAAAAAAGAAAAATATTCTGTAAATTTCCACAGTGACCCACAGAGCTTGGATGAAGAGCTGGAAGCCTGAGATCTCGTTCAGGCTCCATCCTCTCTCTGAGCCTCAGTTTCCTTCCCTATGAGGAAGGGTTGGAAAAGATGTTCTCTAAAAGCCTCAGAAACTCTGCCGTTAGTAAGGAGGAGACAGAAGCCCAAACAGATTGCATTAGTTTCTTAACTGCTACTATAACAAATTACTACCAATTAAGTGACTTAAAACAAGAGAAATTCATTCTTTCATAGTTCTGGAGGCCAAAAGTCAAAATCAGGGTGTCAGCCAGGTGTGGCGACTTACCCCTGTAATCCCAGCCCTTTGGGAGGCCAAGGTGGGTGGATCCCTTGAGGCCAGGATTTTGAAACCAGCCTGACCAACATGGTGAAAGCCCATCTCTACTAAAAATACAAAAAATTAGCTGGGCGTGGTGGTACAGGCCTGTAGTCCCAGCTCATCAGGAGGCTGAGGCAGGAGAATTGCTTCAGCCTGGGAGGCAGAGGTTGCAGTATGCTGAGATCTTGCCACTGTACTCCAGCCTGGGCCACAGGGCAAGACCCTGTTTTTGTTTGTTTGTTTGTTTTTTATTTTTATTTATTATTTATGTATTTATTTATTTTTTTTGAGGCGGAGTCTCGCTCTGTCACCCGGACTGGAGTGTGGAGTGCAGTGGCCGGATCTCAGCTCACTGCAAGCTCCGCC
>NW_012114884.1:2745-3133 GCF_000951035.1 Colobus angolensis palliatus | reverse complement strand
GGGGGTCTTGCTGTGTTGCCTACACTGATCTCACACTCCTGGCCTTGACATTGCAGTCCACCTGCCTTGGCTTCCCAAAGCGCTAAGATTATGAGCATGAGCCACCCTGGCCTAAACACTTAAAACGACACGTGTGACAGCCAGGCATGGTAGCCTGCACTTGTAATCCCAGCTCCTTGGAAAGCTGAGGTGGGAGGATCCCTTTAGACCAAGAGTTGGAGATCAGCTTGGGCAACATAGTGAGATTCCATATGTAGTGGATTCCAATATAGTGAGACTTTAAAATATAAAATAAGGGTCAGGCACAGTGGCTCATGCCTGTAATCCCAGCACTTTGGGAGGCCAAAGTGGGTGAATCACCTGAGGTCAGGAGTTCGAGACCAGCCTG
>NW_012114884.1:0-2058 GCF_000951035.1 Colobus angolensis palliatus | reverse complement strand
TTTTTTTTTTTTGTATTTTTAGTAGAGATGGGATTTCACCATGATAGCCAGGATGGTGTTGATCTCCTGACCTTGTGATCTGCCCCCCTCCATCTCCCAAAGTGCTGGGATTACAGGCATGAGCCACTGTGCCTGGACTCTCATCTGATTTATTTTTGTTTTTATTTTTGTGCTTTTTGTAGAGATGGCATCTCACTACGTTGCCCAGGTTAGTCTCCAACTCCTGGGCTCAAGCCATCCTCCTGCCTCAGCCTCCCAGACTGCTGGATTTATAGGCGTGAGTCACTGTACCTGGCCCTGACATCTTGATTTCAATTTCTTTGGATATACACCCAGAAGTGAGATTGCTGGATCCACACATGTAATTTTATTTTTTATGTGTTTGTTTATTTATTTGTTTATTTATTTTAAGACAGTCTCACTCTGTCGCCCAGGCTGGAGTGCAGTGACGCACAATCTTGGCTCACTGCAACCTCTGCCTCCCCGGCTCAAGCAATCCTCCTACTTCAGCTTTCTGAGTAGCTGGGAGTACAGGTGTGCACCATCACGCCTGGCTAATTATTTTTATTTATTTATTATTATTACTTTTTGAGACAGAGTTTTGCTCTTTTTGCCCAGGCTGGAGTGCAATGGCTCAATCTCGGCTCACCGCAACTTCCACCCCCTGAGTTCAAGCAATTCTCTACTTCAGCTTTCTGAGTAGCTGGGACTACAGGTGTGCACCATCACGCCTGGCTAATTATTTTTATTTATTTATTATTATTACTTTTTGAGACAGAGTTTTGCTCTTTTTGCCCAGGCTGGAGTGCAATGGCTCAATCTCGGCTCACCGCAACTTCCGCCTCCCTGGGTCCAGCAATTCTCCTGCCTCAGCCTCCCAAGTAACTGGGATTACAGGCATGCGCCACCACGGGTGCGGTGGCTCAGGCCTGTAATACAGCACTTTGGGAGGCCAAGGTAGCAGGATCGCTTGAGCCCAGGAGTTCTAGACTACCCTGGGGCAATTTAGCGAGATTCTATCTCAAATTTTGTATTTTTAGTAGAGACGGGGTTTCTCCCTGTTGGTCAGGCTGGTCTCAAAATCCCTATCTCAAGTGATCCGCCCCACTCGGCCTCCGGAAGTGCTGGGATTACAGGTGTGTACCACCGTGCCCCGCCTGAAGTTATTCCTCTTATCTGACTGTAGTTTGGTATTTTTTAACCGGCATCTCTCTGTTCTTCCTCCCCCAACCCCATCTCTACTAAAAATACAAAATTAGCCAGGCGTTGTGGCGCATGCCTGTAATCCCAGCTACTCGGGAAGCTAAGGCAGGACAATTTCTTGAACCCAGGAGGTGTAGGTTGCAGTGAGCTGAAATCGCACCATTGCACTCCAGCCTGGGCGACAGAGGAGACTCTCTCAAAAAACAAAAACAAACAAACAAACAAAAAACATAGCGCCGCGTTTTCTGGGAGTCAGTGAGTTCCCCATTTAGGAAGTGTCCAAGCTCAAGTTGAAATGATGGTACATTGCGACTCATGCTGCAAGGCCTCAACCCAGTTCCTCTCCGGACCTCAGTTTCCTCATTTATAAAATGGGTGTGGACGACTCCGTAAGGTCAGATTTTTAAAAATAGTAATAGTAGTTAATAGTAATTGGCCGGGTGCGGTGGCTCAGGCCTGTAATACAGCACTTTGGGAGGCCAAGGTAGCAGGATCGCTTGAGCCCAGGAGTTCTAGACCACCCTGGGGCAATTTAGCGAGATTCTATCTCAAAGAAATAATCATAATCATAATAAAAATAAATGAATAGATAAGCTGAGACGGACTCAGGTCCCGCTGCTGCCTGCGATCCCTGCGGGAGCCACCAGGGGGCGCGGCGCCACTACCCAAAACTCCTCCGACGGCTCTGAACCCCAGCGGACGCGTCCGGACGCCCCTGGAAGATTCTGCGTCCTGCCGGCTCGCAGGCTCCTGGGAGCCCGGGAGGCAGATGCGCACGCGGGGTGTCCAGGGCGCCCCCTATCCAGGCCCCCTCGCCGTGCCGCGGGGCTAGGGGACGGCGGTGACTCAGGCGCG
>NW_012114883.1:24815-25348 GCF_000951035.1 Colobus angolensis palliatus | reverse complement strand
GCTCTGGAGTGCAGTGCATGATCTCGGCTCACTGCAAGCTGTCTCCTGGCGGAGGCTTAGCCTCCCAAGTAGCTGGGACTACAGGTGCCCGCCACCACACCCGGCTAATTTTTTTGTATTTTTAGTAGAGACGGGGTTTCACTGTGTTAACCAGAATGGTCTTGATCTCCTGACCTCCTGATTCACCCACCTCGGCCTTCCAAAGTGCTGGGATTACAGGCCTGAGCCACAGCGCCTGGCCGCATTCCTCAATTTAACAACACCTTCTTCAATTAGAAACTACCAGTATAGCTTCAAGGTATTTACACTTGACAAGTTTTGAGTCTTTCTTCAAAGGCTTCTGTTTTACTGCACCAGACCTGAGGAATGAATCCCTCTAAAACTTACAAATCCTATGACTTCACCCAGAATTTCTCTTTTTTTTTTTTTTTTGAGATGGAGCAGAATAATTTCTCTTCCTCTAAGTACTTTTTTGATAATGTTGAAGTATTTTCAAAACTTAATGTTTAAATACTACTTCCGATATTTTCTTT
>NW_012114883.1:18089-18720 GCF_000951035.1 Colobus angolensis palliatus | reverse complement strand
ACTGTGTTAGCCAGGATGGTCTTGATCTCTTGACCTCGTGATCCGCCCACCTCAGCCTCCCAAAGTGCTGGGATTACAGGCGTCATCATAAACAGAGTTGTAGCAGGTGACAATCCCAAATGTTCTAGTATTCTCTATCAATCGAACAGTTCTGGTTTTCACGCATTTCATACACACATCTGTATCCATTCTCTTTAGAATCTCCTGTCCTTCTGTGGCATCTGATCAAGTACAAGACAACCTAGCCAACAAGAGCCCTGCAGAGAGGCATCCCAAGAACTTCTATCTTCTAAGCCCTAACTCCCTTTACATATATCACAGCTCTACCATCCATATCCATTTACCCAAATGTGTTACCCTCCCGCTGTCAAGATTTGGGAGATCTGATTTAAAAACTATAAAAACAACGTAGCCTTGACATAGACTGCACTTTGCCATTTTTAGCTATTTAACCTTCACTATAAACATTTTCAGCTATTTAACCTTTACTACATATACTATAAATATATAGTCAAGAAATATCTTTTTGTAATGGGTTTTGTAAGTTACACATTTTTATTATACTTATGAATAAAGTACTATTCTTTAAATAAAAATATAATGAAAAGATCATTAATTAAAGAAGGTCAAG
>NW_012114883.1:6373-9689 GCF_000951035.1 Colobus angolensis palliatus | reverse complement strand
TGAACAATGCTTCCTCTTTCTCACCCACACATAAAAAGTGGAAGAGCTATACCCTGTCCTATTTCCTAAATCACTCTCAATCTGATTCTTGCTCTCCATTTCTACTGCCCTAATTCAGACCTCCATCATCTCCTGTTTGAACAGCCATAACACTCCTAACTGGTTTAGCAACTTAAAGGCTACAAAGATCTGAAGATCGTATAAAATGCCTACTGGTGTCTTTGCCCTCCGTTTTACCCAATTCAATACATCTACAAAGCCCCTACATTTATCTTTCTAAAAAGAGTAATCTGCTTACATCATTTTCCTGCTGAAAACCCTTCCATGGCTCTACACTGCCTGTACAGACTATAAATACACACTCGACCATGTGGCTGGTAAAAAGTCCTTCATCATCTGATCCCAGCCAACGTGCCTTTCCAGCCCTTCTCATTCCCCCCACTCCCACACACATCCTCTGCTCCAGGCACAGTGAACACCCACTACAAAGAAGACAAACAGGTCTAACCTCACGTGCCAACTCCAAGTAATTGGTAGTGGCCACCTGAAGCATCCTGTTGAGAACTCTTGAGGCTGCTTATAAATTCGGCAGCAAAAAATGCGGTAACTGATTAGCAGTTATCTGCTTTTGGCATGTGAAAGTGGGTGGCAGCACAAATGTCGCACTTGCCATCCATGTACTGCTGCTCTCTGAGCACCAGATAACGTCCTCTGCATATCCAAGCCTTTCCAATTGCTGCTGCTTCTGCCTCACATAGCCTTCCTTTTGTGCTACAGCCCCATCCTGGAGACCTCCAGAAACCAGATCTCCTCTGTAACACTCGCCTACTGTCACCAGGCAGGGTCAGCCACCCTGTTCTCTGGGCTCTCATGGTTTTTCTGCACATCTTCACTATTTTAGAATTACTGCACGGTACTGTGTTAGTTTCTGCATCACTGTACTGTGTTAGTTTCTGCATCTACGAGCTTCTTGAAGGTATGAGTGCACTTTATGCCTCTTGGTATCATCAACATCTGGCCCAGTGCACTCGGAAGGCGCTCAGATATTGGTGAAATGAATACATGAAATCATGTAATGGAAATATCTCTAATATGGTATTTTCACTAAAAATCCAGGAAGACATGAACAAACCCTGGGATCAGGCAACCTATGGGGATTGCTAGTGACATTCTAGCACTACCCATCAATTATCTCTATTTAAATTTTTCTCTCTCCAAAATAGAAGATATTAAAGGAGTATATTAGATAGGAACTTAACTTCTAATTAAATTAAGGGATGGGAGAGAAAATGGGAAATATGACAGAAAAAGACCATAGACTCAGTTTTTAAAAATGCATTAGGCCCGGCAGTGGTTCACACCTGTAATCCCAGCACTTTGGGAGGCAGAGGAGGGTGTATCACTTGAAGTCTGGAGTTTGAGACCAGCCTGATCAACATGGTGAAACTCCGTCTCTACTAAAAATACAAAATCAGCCAGGCGTAGTAGTGCATGTCTGTAATCTCAGCTACCATGGAGGCTGAGGCAGGAGAATCACTTGAACCCGGGAGGTGGAGGCTGTAGTGAGCCAAGATCGCAGGATTGCCCTCCAGCCTGGGCAACAAGAGCAAAACTCTGACTCATCCAAAAAAAAAAAAAAAAAGCATTAGCACAATTAGTATAAAAACACCTAAGAGTCATGGTTTTCAGAAGCCAGCAGTTTGGTATTATTAGGAATATAACTCCTCCATATACCTAACCCTAATCAAATCCTCTTTAAATTTATACTAATGTCTCATATTGGTTTTAATCTTAAAAGTCTGTGAGATACAATCACTTTGGAAAATTTCTGGCAATATCTACTTCTGTTGACAATATGTCACGAATTAGCAATTGCACTTTTAGGCACATACTCAACAAAAACGCTACATTTGTTCACCAAAAGACACAAGCAGCAATGTTCATAGTGGTATTATTCCTACTATCCAGTAAGTCGATATCTGGAACCCAAATATCCATCTGGAGTTTGAAAATCAAAAATAAACTCTTTAACATTTCTTCTTCTATATTAAAAACAGGGCAGGCGCAGTGGATCACACCTGTAATCCCAGCACTTTGGGAAGCTGAGGCAGGAAGATCACTTGAACGGGGTTCAACACCAGCCTGGGCAATATAGTGAGAGACCCTGTCTCTAGAAAAAACAAACAAAACAATTAGCCAGGAGTGGTGCTGTGCATTTATAGTCCCGGCTACTCAGGAGGCTGAGGTGTAAGGATCACCCGTACCCAGAAGTTCAAAGTTACAGAGAGCTGTGATCACATCACTGCACTCCCGCCTGGGCAACAGAGCAAGACTACAACTTTAAAAAATAAATACATAAAAACAAAACAGTAAGCAACAAGCATACCCAGTGCTAAGATCATGGTTTCTAAACACCATTCTCCAATAAAAGAAACAAGAGCTCCCTGGAAATACGGATGACTCTAGGGATGGGGCAGGAAATATATAAGACGAGCCTTGAAACATCTTGTAGTGCCAGAAAGCAAGGACGTGCTCCACCAGACAGAGGGAGGGCTGCATATCAAAGGAACACAGGAGCCAAGCCTAAGGAGCACCCAAGGGCGGCCACGGCGGGAACAATCTGAGTAACAAAACCACCAAAGTACAAAATGTGTATCAATCCAGACTGATAGAAACAAATGACTGAATACATAAGTAAATTGAGAAGGCACAAATCTTCACAGATTTCAAAATAACTTTAAGAAGACATTCATGTCTCCAGGAAGTGGTTTAATTACCTGGCCCCATCCTTGAATGCAGGCTGGAATTAATGACTCCTTTCTAAAAAACAACATATCAAAAAAAAGTAAACATAGTAACTTTTTAGTGGAGAAACCTGACAAACACTGTCTTAATCAAGTGTCCAGGTTATCGTAACACCACTGATGTCACAGGTTATCATGTGCCCCAACATGATGTGATCAGGGGAGCCCTTCACCTCGCTGGCATTCTTCCCCCGAAACTACAACCCAGTCTAGCCACAAAAGTATCAGGCGAGTCCAAATGGAGGGACATTTGACAAAACAGCTGACCAGTACTCGCCAAGACGGTCAAGGTCATGACAAACTGTCACAAACCAGAAGAAACTAAGGAGACATGATGACTAAATGCAATATGGTATCTCGGATGGGATTTCTGCAATAGAAAAAGGACACTAAGGCCCGGCGCAGTGGCTCACGCCAGCACTTTGGGAGGCCGAGGCGGGCGGATCACCTGAGGTCAGGAGTTTGAGACCAGCCTGATCAACATGGAGAAACTACTAAAAATACAAAATTAG
>NW_012114883.1:0-294 GCF_000951035.1 Colobus angolensis palliatus | reverse complement strand
AGAAAGAGCAAAACATTTTTTTGCTGGGTGCTGTGGCTCACGCCTGTAGTCCCAGCACTTTGGGAGGCTGAGGTGGGCGGATCACAAGGTCAGGAGATGGAAACCAGCCTGGCCAATGTGGTGAAACCCTGTGTCTACTAAAAATACAAAAATTAGCCAGGTGTGGTGGCACGTGCCTGTAGTCCCAGCTACTCTGGAGGCTGAGGCAGGAGAATTGCTTGAACCCAGGAAGCGGAGGCTGCAGTGAGCCGAGATTGCGCCACTGCACTACAGCCTGGGCGACAGAATGAGACT
>NW_012114882.1:15290-16719 GCF_000951035.1 Colobus angolensis palliatus | reverse complement strand
GTAAACCTTGATACTGACATTTATAAAATATTGTGACAGGAAATTTTATACTTGCTACATGACAATATAATATTCTTGCTCATGACCAACCCACTAGTGGATATAATAGTGCTTAATGTGGGCACACTTGAATCCAAGGCAGCAAAGTTCAAGCTTTTCACTTGCCCTGAAGGAGGTTGTTTCCCTGAACCCTTTTGCAGGACTCACAGTAGGGTTGCCTCGTTTACTTAGCCTCATGCTCTCAACTCCTCATGGGAGGGAGCGTGCAAGCAGACAAGGTGGGAACTGGATGAGCACTGGACCTGGCAGGCTGAGGGAGCGTGCAAGCAGACAAGGTGGGAACTGGATGAGCACTGGACCTGGCAGGCTGAGCACTGGACCTGGCAGGCTGCTTCAGCCCCAGCAGGAACAAACCCCATGGAAGCACCCAGGTGGGGGTTCCTGCAACCCCCGAAGTCCCAGAGGGCAAGTTACAGTGTTCTTTTAGCTTTGCCATCCACAGATGGCTTAAACATTAACAGCTCAGTGGGCCCTTTGCCTCTTCACATAAGGTGGCTGCCCTCCACCAGCGAGGGCAAAGGGCCAGTGTGACAGCCTTTTGTAGCCCCACCTGTAGCTCCAGAGCTCTTGTCCAGCATCCAGGAAAAACGAGGTCGCACAAACAAATCGAAGGACAGTAAATGCAGGGGATTTCATTGCTCATGAAAGTGGTTCTTAGTGGGAAGGAGAGCTGAAAAGGAGATGGGGGAACTAGGTAGTTTTCCCCTGACATCCGGCTGTCTCTGGCTGGAATGTTCAAAGTTATACTGTCAAGCTGCCCCTCTGACATCAGGCCACTTCTCGCCAACATCCAGACATAGCCCCAATGTCCAGCTGCTTCTCCCCTAGGCCAGCTGGGTCTGAGGTCCTTATAGGTGCAGAATGAGGTGGGGCAGGGCCATGGGTGGTTTAGGAAAAGGCAACCTTTCCCTGGGGAGACAGGAATAGAAGTTCTCACTTTGGGCTGTGAGTTGAGTGCTTTTTAGCTTAAAGGTGGGGTTTTGTCAGGGACCCACCCTTTTGACTGGAATTTCTCTACCCCTTGTCCCTATCAGCACCATAGTACTTACCACTTTCAAATGTACTATGTTACATTTTGTGTCTATGTATTTGTAATTGTCTGTCACTTTCTCTTTTACTCCCACCCCAAGGGTAAACTCTATGAAAGCAGGGAGTTTTGTTTGGTTTATTGTTATTAGCAGGGAGTTGTATTCTAGTGTCTGGCACATCCTAAGTGCTCAGTAAATGTTTGTTGAAAGGATAATTTGACGAATTAATCTGAATCTTCAGGAAAATCTTTAAAGTGCAAGTATCATCCCTCTGCCCCAAAGTATTTCTGGAGCAGACCCTGAGTCTGGGATTATTAACAAGCTCCCCGATGATTCTGATG
>NW_012114882.1:8744-11274 GCF_000951035.1 Colobus angolensis palliatus | reverse complement strand
AAACATGCCCTTCTGCCTACCTTACCAGTTTCATCTTTTGCTATTCTTCCTATCTCCAGCCATATCAGACCTGTGTTACTTCCTTTAATAGGTCATTCTCTCATTTCAAGGGTTCTAATTCTGTTTATTTACTTGGAGTAGTCATTTTCTTTTCACCTAGATACTTTTTATTCATCCTTCAGGTCTCAATTCAGATGCCTGTTCACCAGAGAAGTTGCCCCAGACAACAGATTAATTTTAGTTATTGAGCTCCCGCTTTTGAAACATTCAGAATTCCCCCAGAGTAGATACGTTTTATGTCTACCTTTGAAGCATTTATCACAGTGGTAATTAGTGATTTGTTCCTATTCAAAGGTTGAGCCTTAATTCAGGTCTCAGGGATTGGGTTTACACACTTCTTGACATACTGAATATAGTTGCTAGTACACAGTAGATGCTCACTAAATAGTCCTAGAATGAAATTAAATAAGTGGATGAATAAATGAACAAATGAATCTAAGTTTCAAAAATGTGCCTTCTTATTTCAAAGATAATTTTTGGGCAACAAACTGGTATTTGATCTCGGTCTTCATTAGAATAATCATCAAATCTGAGCAATTAAAGAAATAAAATCAAAGTTGTCACCACTCATGTACTCTGATGCATTTTTAATGACTCTCAGAAACACAAAAATGTATTAATCACAAACTTTGGTTTATTGTGGATTGCAGTAATTTGTATGTTCACAGACCTTATTTGTTCTTTATTCATTTACCTATTTATTTACTGGTTTGTGCATTTGTTCATTGATTCATCAATTTACACACTCATTTATTCATACAGTTGATGTGGCATTATAATGAAAACCTGGGAATACACTGTCCAACCTAAGAATCTGAATACCTCCCATTCCTTCTGTCTTGCCCCAGGCTATGAGGTAGGGACTATTCTAGATCTTGTGTTTGCCCTTTGTTGTTTTCTAAAATTCTATTATATACATAACTATGCCTCAAATATACATCATTTTCTTCTGATTCTTAACTTGAATTACAATAAAGGGTATCATTATCTGGCATGTTTTCTTCTGAGACCTTTTTGTTGCTCAATATCCCATTATTAAGATTCATTCACAGTTTTGCATGCAGCTGAGTTTATTGTACTGTTGTTTAATATTTTGTTATTTAAACATACCACAAATTGTTTATCCTTTCTTGTTAGTGGGCCTTGATTATATTTCTAGTCTTTCACTTTTTGAGCAGTGCTTATGTATATTCTTGTACATGACTTCTAAGTTAAATGTGAAAGTATTTCTCCTGGGTCTATATGTACGAGTGGAACTATTGGACCATAAAAGACAATGTCACTTGTTTTCCAACATGTCTTTATGAGCAACATGGATGACTTCCTGTTGATTTATGATTTCTCTAACATTTGGTATTATCAGACTTTTCAAATTTTGCCAATGAAAATGTTAAAAACATTATTTTATGGTCTTGATTTATAGTTTGCTTTCTAGTACCATAAAATATCAAAAATTGAGATGACTATTTAGAAGAGTGCCTTTGTAATGTTCAAGAATTCATTAAATATTCACCTAGCAGGTTTTGTTCTTTGGGCAAGAAACAGGACTACTTATTTTTCAACTGACATAATTTAGCACCAGGTTGTGTATTGAAAATACACCAGGGAACAAGATGAGTATTGTTGCTGTTGTCTTGGGGCAAGAAAGACCCTAATTGTCAACTATTAATGTGGTAAATGACATAAAAATGTCTAGGAAGTAACAGTGAATAACAGATAGACATACGCTGGTCAGAAGAGGGGAGAGATGTAGGGAATGCTTCCTGTAGGAAGTGACCCAAAGAGCTTGGGCCTGAATTATGCATAATTTTGCCCAAAAGAGGGGAGATCAAGAAAATAATGGATTAGGTCTTCCCAATAGAGGATGTAGCACATAAAAAGATTGCCTTAGACTTCTGCCTATGTATTTTCTCTCGAGGCTTAAACATAATTCTAGGATTCAAAGCAGAAAGTAGTGCCTCGACACCATTTTTATATTTTACCAGTCTTCCTTTCCTCCAGTCAGGACTCTGCTGACCAAACAAAGACCCAATAAATATCCACTTCAGATGACTGATACTACACATCAGTTTATCAGCCATAAACATGTGTAGACTCCAGCTGGGACTTACAGTCACAACAAAAACATAGTTATTGAACGTTTCTGAGAAAGGAATGCAAACTTCAGAAAACAATTTGGGGACGTGGATCTTGCATAGGATTGGTTCTTGCATGAGAGCAACTGTAACGTGGTTAGTGTATTAATTAAACGAAAGGAAAATAATGAAAAGGGTAGTTTCCTCCACTTCGTATTACACTTCAATATTTCTGAGCTCAAATGTGTTCTTTCTTTTCTCTGGCTCTAATTTTATGATTTTTCAAGCTGTCTTCAAGTCAATATGCTGAGAAATTTTAAAGAAAGTTTTTTCTTTGGTCCTCACATCACACAGCATCAGTCAATAATCAATAAAAATTTTCTTGTGAGTCCACT
>NW_012114882.1:2562-3169 GCF_000951035.1 Colobus angolensis palliatus | reverse complement strand
AGAAACTGAGAACAGTTAAGTGTGACTATGATATGGGAGTGAGCGTCAGGGACAAATGAGAAGAAAGGCTAAAGAGGTAGGCAAGGGACAGATCATAAAGACCTTGTGAGCTAAGCCAGAGAGAAGTCATCTTTTGCAAGAGTAATAAAGAGGCATTGTAGAGAGTTAAGAAGAGCTGTGATATGGTCAGATTTTTGTTTCAGGAAAATTCAAATGTGACAACAGTGAGGAGAGTGTATTTCAGGGATCAAGATAAATTCTGGGAGACCCATTAGAAGCTTATGGCAGTAATCCAGGTAAGAAATGATGTGAATCTGAATTAAGTTAATGGTAGAGAAAATAGAAAAGAGAGGGCAGATCTCAGAAATATTCAGTGGGTCAAATTAAGGACTTTTTAAATGATTAAAATAAAGGGTAGTTGGAAAGGTAGAACTTGAGAATGGCTTTGGGTGTGTGGCAGGGGAGGAAGTCAGCTGATTGCCATGCTGCTCTTGGGAGATAGCAGTCACTCTGGGAAAAGAAAGTTCAGAAGGTCAAATGGTGACTTCAGTTTTGGCTATGTTGAGGGCCACATGCCTATGAAAATTCACATGGAACTAGAGGTCTG
>NW_012114882.1:0-300 GCF_000951035.1 Colobus angolensis palliatus | reverse complement strand
AGGATCCTTTAAAAAGCTTGGAAACTACTGGAAACAACCTCTGACATTTGAACTTCTCTTATATATATGTATATACACACACACACACACACACACATATACATATATCTCCTTTGAACTACCTCTTTTCTGCTCATTTTTATTTCTTTGCATCTCTTCCATCAGCAACATGTCAAAATGATGTCTACATTCTGTGCACATAAACTCAGTGTGCAACACTGGGCTGGAAATAACTTGAAATTATTTGCTTAAAGCATTTCTGCTTCTGCTAGAACACTAGAAACTAGTTTTTGACTTGTA
>NW_012114881.1:6188-6534 GCF_000951035.1 Colobus angolensis palliatus | reverse complement strand
GGGAGTTGGGTGGGTCATTTGAGGTTGGGAGTTCAAGACCAGTCTGGCCAACATGATGAAACCCCATCTCTACTCAAAATACAAAAATTAGCCGGCTGTGGTGGTGCACACCTGTAATCCCAGCTACTCGGGACGTTGAGGCAGGAGAATCTCTTGAATCTGGGAGGTGAAGGTTGCAGTGAGCTGAGATGGTGCCACTGCACTCCAGCTTCGGCAACACAGTAGTGAGACTCTGTCTCCAAAAAAAAAAAAAAAAGAAAAAGGGAGGAAGACAGAGGGAGAAAGAAAAGAAATTTGAAAAGAAAGTCACTTTGAATAGATATTGGTGTGTTTGGGAGCTAGTAAC
>NW_012114881.1:5862-6138 GCF_000951035.1 Colobus angolensis palliatus | reverse complement strand
AGAAATTTGAAAAGAAAGTCACTTTGAATAGATATTGGTGTGTTTGGGAGCTAGTAACAGGCACACAGAAAACATACAAATGTGGCCAGACTAAGTGGCTCACTTCTGTAATGCCACCACTTTGGGAGGCTGAAGTAGGATGACCACTTGAGTTCAGGAGTTCGTGACCAGCCTGGACAATATAGTGAGACCCCATTCCTACATAAAATTTTAAATTTCCGGCGAGGCACGGTGACTGATGCCTGTAATCCCAGCACTATGGGAGGCTGAGGCAGG
>NW_012114881.1:456-727 GCF_000951035.1 Colobus angolensis palliatus | reverse complement strand
GGCGTGGTGGTGTGCGCCTGTAGTCCTAGTTGTAGTCCCGGCTACTCGGGCGGCTCAGGCAGAAGAATTGCTTGAACCCAGGAGGCGGAGGTTGCAGTGAGCTGAGATCGCACCACTGCACTCCAGCCTGGGTGACAGAGTGAGACTGCATCTCATAATAATAATTCAAATAACAGCTTTTTGGTTTGGAATTTGGTATTCTAGTTTAATTACACTAACAGATTGTCAGGCTGTAGTTGTTTTGTTTGCTTTGTGTTTTACTGCTAAATTT
>NW_012114881.1:0-406 GCF_000951035.1 Colobus angolensis palliatus | reverse complement strand
TTTAATTACACTAACAGATTGTCAGGCTGTAGTTGTTTTGTTTGCTTTGTGTTTTACTGCTAAATTTTATTTGAGATGTTTTCTGTGATGAAAATACTGAAGAAAAGTTTGTAGCCCCAAATCTGACGTTGGCTCAAATGTCCTTTTTAAGCTGAATTGTTTGTTGTCAACTTGGCATCACAAACACCCCCATTTTAAGGGTTTCTCTGCATTGCAGGGAATCTAGGAACTGCGTTTCTCAGAATCCTCTTTCCTATCCAGTTTAGTCTGGCACATTCACTAATAAGAGGCATTCATGTGAGTATTGAAAAGTCAAAAAGAAATGAGGCTATTATAGGCCGGGTGCAGTGGCTCACGCATGTAATCCCAGCACTTTGGGAGGCCGAGGCGGGTGGGTTACGAGGTC
>NW_012114880.1:13669-14643 GCF_000951035.1 Colobus angolensis palliatus | reverse complement strand
GTATTTCATGTGAACAAAGAGGGATGTGTCTCGAAGCGCACACTAACAATTACTTTTTATTGCCTAAACGACCTGATCAAACCTCAAGATCTACCGTTTCATAGGAAATACAGGTTGACCACCACCACAGGGATACAAAAGCCAAGCTGAGAATATAAAGAATGCTACGGGAAAAAATTACTCAGTTTCTTTTTTCTTTAGCAAGGAAAAAAACCAAGAGAGGCTAAAGTGTAGTGCAGAATGCAAACATCATCTGAATCAAGATTCACACAAACCAACTGCAAAAGGACATTTACAAGATACCTAGGAAAATTTGGACACTGACTGGATTATTATATGACATCAAAGAGTAATTGTTGGCCAGGCATGGTGGCTCACGCCTGTAACCCCAGCACTTTGGGAGGCCGAGGCGGGCTGATCACGAGGTCAGGAGATGAAGACCATCCCGGCTAACACGGTGAAACCCCATCTCTACTAAAAATACGAAAACAAAATTAGCCGGGCATGGTGGCGGGCACCTATAGTCCCAGCTACTCGGGACGCTGAGGCTGGAGAATGGCGTGAACCCGGGTGGCGGAGCTTGCAGTGAGCTGAGATCACGCCACTGCACTCCAGCCTGGGCGACAGAAAGAGAACCATCTCAAAAAAAAAAAAAAGTAATTATTAGAGGTGTGATAATGGTATCAGGGTTATATTTTGTTAAGCCCTGTTAGAGATGAATATTGAAGCAAGTGCTCCCCAAATAAGATCTTGCTGAGGCAGGGAAGAGAGGTGGGAAGCAGGAAGTGAAATATGACTGGCAAAATATAGATAAATGTTGAAGCTGGGTCACAGGTTTGTGGGGGTTCCAGCATACTTTCTATTTTTGCTTACATGTTAGAAAATTCCTGGCTGGATGTGGTGCCTCATGTTTGTAAATCCCAGCACTTTGGGAGGTCAAGGTGGGCAGATCACCTGAGGTCAGGAGTTTGAGA
>NW_012114880.1:10885-11370 GCF_000951035.1 Colobus angolensis palliatus | reverse complement strand
AAAAAAAAAAAAAAAAAGAAAATGTACAGGGCAAAACCACCCGTGTGAAGGTGCCCGCTGCTGTGCCCCATCACACACTACCTTTCCTTGCGACCCTGATGACTCTCAGCAGGGCTCGCTGCCGTCGATGAGACGGGATGCCTGGTTCACGGAGGACGACATGTTCAGGCTCTTCACCATGCGGGACCAGCTGTCCAGCAGCATGCCTGGCTGGCTGCTGTGGCAACGCTTCAGCTGTTTTCCAGAACGGCCACAAAATACTGCAGACTGACCTATTTCGTGATGGTCAAAAAGAGAATTAACCCTTGCTGAACTGGGGAGAAAGAAACATCCTGATCAGGCAGTCAAGAATATTACATAGTGAGGAGCTTCTTTCTAAAAGAAAAACAGAAAGTTTCAAACTGAAAGGAGCTAATAAATGCCACAAATGGCTTCCCTAGTCAAGATATATTACACCAATTTATGAGATGAAGTCCACATAATGG
>NW_012114880.1:5366-5870 GCF_000951035.1 Colobus angolensis palliatus | reverse complement strand
CATGGTGAAACCCTGTCTCTACTAAAAATACAAAAACATTAGCTGGGTATGGTGGTGCATGCCTGTAATCCTAGCTATGAGGGAGGCTGAGGCAAGAGAATCACTTGAACCTGGGAGGCGGAGGTTACAGTGAGCTGAGATCCTGTCATTGCACGCTAGCCTGGGCAACAAGAGCAAAACTGTCTCAAAAAAACCAGACTTTTTTTTCTCTTTTCCAATTTGAGGAGAAAAAATGTAATTGCCTACTTAAAGCAAAAACAAAAACAGCATACTGTGGGGTTTATACCATGTTTCACTTCGACATATGATACAGCAACACAACCAACCAAGAACAGGTTAGAAGCAGGAAGCTGTGGTCAGAGCACTGCCCCGTGGCTCAGGCAGTGTAATACCATTTGAAAGCGGACAGTGGGCTGGGCACTGTGGCTCACGTCTGTGGTCCTGGCACTTTGGGTGGTCGAAGTGGGCAGATTACGAGGTCAGGAGATCGAGACCATCCTGGCT
>NW_012114880.1:0-316 GCF_000951035.1 Colobus angolensis palliatus | reverse complement strand
AAAAAAAAAAAAAAGAAACCAATATATCAAATTACTTAAAGCATGTCTTCCAAAATGATGTTTCATTAACTTCCTAGTAGATTTCACAACTGGGAAACTTAGTCTTTGATATTCACCTACTTCAATTTCACACCAATTGCTTTATCCAGTGTGGCCCAATGCTTGTGTATCCATGGGGAAAGGGAGGGTGTAGAACAGGAGCATAAATCAAAAATCTTTTGACTCCTTACGAGGCCCTACTCCACTGCCAACTGAGAAGCACTGCTATGCAGGGGCGCTATCACTGAGAGCATAACTCAAGAGAGCTGGGACACAA
>NW_012114879.1:7373-9187 GCF_000951035.1 Colobus angolensis palliatus | reverse complement strand
AAAAAAAAAAAAAAAAAAGCAGTAACAAAAATAAAGCAATATACTTCATTATTTTCTAAGCATTAGATCAGCAAGCGAGTATCTGAGACTTGTGACCATGTGCCAAAATATAAATGCTGTGTGTCTGTGTACACATGTTCCTAAGGTGTGATGATGCCATACCGCCTTGTGTGACCTGGTCCTTCCACCTTATTCTGTTCGCCAGAAGCAAGTTATGGAGCTCAGGCACAGTGGCTCATGCCTGTAATCCCAGCACTTTGGGAGGCCGAGGCGGGTGGATCACCTGAGGTTAGGAGTTCGAGACCAGCCTGGCCAACATGGTGAAACCCTGTCTCTACTAAAAATACAAAAATTAGCCAGGCGTGGTGGCGCATGCCTGTAATCCCAGCACCCCTGGGAGGCTGCAGCAGGTAGATCACGAGGTCAGGGGTTCGAGACCAGCCTGGCCAACATGGTGAAACCCCATCTCTATTAAAAATACAAAAAATTAGCCGGGCATGGTGGTGCACACCTATAATCCCAGCTACTCAGAAGGCTGAGGCAGGAGAATCACTTGATCCCAGAAGGCAGAGGTTGCAGTGAGCTGAGATCACGCCACTGCAGTCCAGCCTTGGCAACACAGCGAGACTCCATCTCAACAACAACAACAACAAAAAGAATTGCTGGATACATGCAACAACATGGATGAACCTCTAAACATCATGCCAGACACAAAAGATCACAAATTATGTGGTCCCATGTATATGAAATATCCAGAATAGGTAAATCCATAGAGACTGAAACTAGACTAGTGGTTGCCAAGGGTTGGAAGTGGTAGTGAATGGGAAGTGACTGCTTCATGGTTACACGGTGATGAAAATGTTTTGCAACTAAATAGAGATGTTGGTTGCACAACAAAGTGAATGTATTAAATGACATTGAAATGTGCATTTAAGAATTGTGTATTGTATTGTTGTATTTTTGTGAATTTTACTGCATTTTTTTTTTAAAAAAAGAAATCTGCCCAAGGCCATTCAGCTAATAAAGAGCATGATTAGGACCCAGATGGTCTGGGGCTCTAGCACCCACTCTTCAGCAGACCAGGAAGAAACATACCAGACTATTAACTGAACTTTCCTGTATGATGGGCCTGAAGATAATTTATACATTCCTCTTTAAAAGCTTGTCTTCCAATTTTTCTTAACAAGCAATAATAAATACATGTCATTGAATGATAGGGATCTATGGGTATCCTATATGTCACCATAGAACCAAAGGCTAGTCTAGGGGATTAAGAAGGTAGGTGAGCCATAGGTTTGCCTCTGAGTTCCCTGGCTCAGCACTAACAGCTCTTTAGCCTCTGTTGCCTGTTCTACACATCACACTCATCCAGCTACAGACGACCCCAAAGATCTGCTCGAATCCACAAGCCACACAGAAATCCACACAAATCTGGGCACTGGGGAAATACATAGTCACCTTCTCCAGAGAGGGCCTTTGTTCTGAGCTACCCAATGGGGATTCCAAAAAAGGGGCTCCTTAAAGGAGCCCTGTGGGATCCATGAGTTCAGTTCGCTGAATCTTTCCTGAAGAGGTGCTTTGGAACCCCCGGAGTCACACTGCAGATTGCAGGCATTTGCAATTTTGGCAGTTTCATATGCAAATGTTAAGATGAGTCTGTGAAGTTGGTTGTTTTTGAGCTTGAATAAAGATTTCCTGGTTCCACACCAGACTTACAGAATCAGAGTTTTTAGGGATAGGGTCAGTCTTCTATACTACAGCCCTCCCTCCGTACACACACACACACACACACACACACACACACACACACACAC
>NW_012114879.1:849-1221 GCF_000951035.1 Colobus angolensis palliatus | reverse complement strand
GGGCTGTCAGGGTGCGCCGCGGCCCCGGCAAGTGTTGCTAATCAAAGCGGAGCCGGCTCCTCCGCCCCGCGAGCTCGCGGCGGGGGGCTCTGCCTGGGCTGAGGGGGGGAAGCCCAGGGGCCGGCCGAGGTGACCCGGTGGAGGCTTCGCCACCTCTGATTGCGGGGAGTCTGTGATTCGGAAGGGGGCAGGAGGGGTGTAGACAAAATACTTCAGCCTTCCTCCATGGGAATTGTTACCATGAGACTGAAATTTAATTTATTTTTATTTTTATATTTTTGGTTTAAAAGAGATGAAATCTGGCCCGTGTAGCTGGGGCCTGCCAATATTTTGGCTGTGCTTCGTTTTCAAGCTCTTTTTTTTTTTTTTTTT
>NW_012114879.1:432-799 GCF_000951035.1 Colobus angolensis palliatus | reverse complement strand
CCCTTGTCCCCGGAGTGAACTCTCCCTCTGTGCGCGCAGCTGATGGCGGGGCGCGCGGCCGCGGCCCCTCTTCTCCCTCCCTTTAAAGAGAAGGGCGCGATTGTGTGGATTTCACAGTCTGAGCACAGCTGAAAAGGAGAGAATTAAGTCTCCCTCACGGCTCTTTTCAAGGAGGCCGAGGCTGCGATTCGCCTTCATTCAGAATATATGAAGCCTTTGTGCGCCGGGGCCGGGCAGGCGCGGCGGCCCCGCTCCCCGGCTGACACTCTTTACAGTGGAAACGTACAGTAATTAACGCGGGTTCCGCTCCCGCCCGCGCCCCGAGTTGAAGGGGCCGCCGCCTCCGTGCGCCTGGGAACCAGCGCCC
>NW_012114879.1:0-382 GCF_000951035.1 Colobus angolensis palliatus | reverse complement strand
TCACTCTAGGTCGGATGATTCATGCTGGTAAGCATGTTGTATCATTTATACAGTAATGCAGCCTAATAACCCCCTCCCCTTCAAATATGTTCCTTAAAGAGCCAGAAGAATTTGTTCCTGTAGACTCAAACCTATGTTCTTAATAAAGGCTGACTGAAGAAATAAAGCTCTGGAAAAAAAAAAAAAAAGAGATGGTGGGGGTTTGGGGAGCAACTTGACAGCTTGCTGATGAAATGCCAACACTGCCCTTCTCTTCCTTCTGTCTCTTCTGGTGGTATTACAATGTGTGGCTTAACACAAAGTTTTGCATACAAAGTTAATTTTTAAAAACTGTCCTTCTCTCAGGGTCTGCACTAAAGGGATGCCAGTGTTCTTATTTTGA
>NW_012114878.1:11597-11991 GCF_000951035.1 Colobus angolensis palliatus | reverse complement strand
ATTTTTTATTATACTTTAAGTTCTAGGGTACATGTGCACAACGTGCAGGTTTGTTACATATGTATACACGTGCCATGTTGGTGTGCTGCACCTGTTAACTCGTCATTTACATTAGGTATATCTCCTAATGCCATCCCTCCCGCCTCCCCCACCCCACGACAGGACCCGGTGTGTGATGTTCCCCTTCCTGTCTCCAAGTGATCTCATTGTTCAATTCCCACCTGTGAGTGAGAACATGTGGTGTTTGGTTTTCTGTTCTTGCAATAGTTTACTGAGAATGATGGTTTCCAGCTGCATCCATGTCCCTGCAAAGGATATGAACTCATCCTTTTTTATGGCTGCATAGTATTCCATGGTGTGTATGTGCCACATTTTCTTAATCCAGTCTGTCAAT
>NW_012114878.1:4191-8077 GCF_000951035.1 Colobus angolensis palliatus | reverse complement strand
CTTCTCCTTCTTCTTCATTATTAATAGACTTTACTTTTTAGGGCAGTTTTGGGTTCCCAGCAACATTGAGCAGAAAGTACAGACACATCCCATGTACCCGCTATCCACAGACACACCATCAACATTCTACACCACAGCGGTCCATTTGTCCATTTGTTACGATCACTGACCCTACACTAACACATCATTGTCACCCACCATCCGTAGTTCACATTAGGGTTCATTCTTGGTGATGCACATCCTATGGGTTTTGACAAGTGTCGAATGACATGTATCTGCCATTCTATTGTCATACAGAGTACTCTCACTGCCCTAAAAACTTTCTGTACTTCACCCATCCATCTTTCCCTTCCCTGCAACCTCTGGCAGCCACTGAATGTTTTACTATCTCCATAGTTTTACTTTCTCCAGAGTGTCATATAGTCGGAATCATACAGCACATAGCCTTTTCAGATTGACCTCTTTTACTTAGGACTATGCATGTAAGTTTCTTCCACATCTTTTCACAGCATGATAGCTCATTTCTTTTTAGCACGAAATCATATTCCATCATTTCAATGTAGCACAGTTTATTCATTCACTTACTGAAGGATGTCTTGGTGGCTTTCAAGTTTTGGCAGTTATGAATCAAGCTGTAGTAAACATCTGTGTGCACATAAGTCTTTAGTTTATTTGGGTAAATACCAAGGAGCATGATAGCCTTCCTAGGGGAAAAGACATACAATGAATGAGAGCTCCATGCCCTTGGAAGCACGTTGCATTGTGAGTGTTCCGGATTTGTGCCATTTTCTAATCATAGATGTGTACTATCTCATTGTTGTTGTACTTTGCAGTTCCCTAATGACACATGATGTGGAGCATCTTTTCAGATGCTTATTTACCATCTGCCTATCTTCTTTGGTGAGATATCTATTCAGGACTTTTTTTTTTCTATTTTAAAATTGGGTTATTCATTTTTTATTGTTGAATTTTAAGAGTTCTTTATATATTTTGGATAACATTCTTTATCAAATGTTTCTTTTGCAAATATTTTCTCCTAGTCTGTGGCATATCTATTTATTCTCTTGACATTATTTTTGCAAGGCAGAAATTTAATTTAATTTATTATGTTTTTTGAGATGGGGTCTCACTCTGTTACCGAGGCTGGAGTGCAGGGGTGGGACCTAGCTCACTGCAACATCTGCTTCCCAGGTTCAAGTGATTCTCCTGCCTCAGCCTCCTGAGTAGCTAGGATTACAGGCACCCGCCACTGCACCCAGCAAATTTTTGTATTTTTAGTAGAGATGGATTTTCACCATGTTGGCCAGGCTGGTCTCAAGCTCCTGACCTCAAATGATCTGCCCTCTTCAGCCTCCCAGCGTACTGAGATTATAGGCATGAGCCACTGCACCTGGCCTAGAAATTTAATTTTAGTAAATTCAGCTTATCAATTATTTATTTCATGGATTGCACCTTTGGTATTATTTATGAAAGTCATCAGCAAACCCATGGCCATCTAGGTTTCCTCTTGGTTTTTCTTCCGGGTGTTTTATAGTTTTGTATTTTATGTTTATAAATGTCTGTGATCCGTGTTGAATTAAGGGTGTAAGGTCTGTAGCTGGCTTCATTTTTTGCAGTGCATGGCCCATTGTTTCAGCACCATCTGTTGAAAAGATGATCTTGTTCCATTGCACTGCTTTTGCTCCTTTGTCAAAGATCAGTCAACTATAATTATGTGGGCCGATTTCTGCACTCTCTATCCTGTTCCATTGATCTGTTTGTCTGTTCTTTCACCAATGCCGCACAGCCTTGATTACTGTAGCTTTGTAGAAAGTCTTCAGGTGGGGTAGTGTCAGTCCTCTCACTTTGTTTTTCTCCTTCAATATTGATTGGGTTGATTGTTCTGGGTCTTTGCTGTCTCTATATAAAATTTAGAATCAGTCTGTTGATAGTCACAAGATAACTTGCTGGGATTTTGATTAGTATTACATTAAATATATAGATCAAGTCTAGAATAACTGATATCTTTACAATATTGAGCCCTCCTGTCTAGGAACATCGATTTATTTATTTCTTCTTTGATATTTTATGATAAATTTTCAACAGTGGAGACAAATGGTGCTGTATCTCTGCTACAGAATGGCTACAGGGTTCTGTGGTTAGATGTGCACAGAGGTGCCAGACTGCTGGGGTCAAGTTCTCCCCATCCTTCTTGGGCAGGTTATGCCTTTCTATAAAATGGGGTGATAATGGCACCTTGTTCATGGTATGGATTAAATGGGGGATATGCACACACATATACACTTGCAAACCATGATTAGGAAGGAGCTGGACTCAGGTGACTCTTGGTAATTGCCTTGGGAATGCTAAAGCACATAGCAACTGTGCTTTGTCGTTATTCAACTTGCTGAACTTCATGAATAGATCATGAGTCACTTTGGTGACAGAGTCAAAGCACCAAAGCCAACTGGGCAATGGTCCTTGGAAATCTGAGAGAAGACACATCCTTTATAGCATTTACTTTATGGCCATCTCAACAGAAAGGAGCATCCTCACCCCCTCCAAATAAAAACCATCATTTCTAAGCATGGCATTCCTTCTGAGAAGTCGGTAATTATCAAAGTCAACGCATGACATCAGAAAGCAAGCAAGAGATGAAACCCTTCCCATGGAGGAAGCTAACCTGCACGTGTCTTACCAAGTTCTCCTGAGCCCACGCTGTGGGTCCAGCTTAGCCCTAGCCACTGGGTTCCAGAGGTCAAAAACACACAGTTTTTGAGCTTGCATTCAGGTAAAGGAATTGCAAATACACTTACTTTTTCTCTGAGAATTGGAGATCTTGAATACACACACTGCCTAAAACACAATCGAAGGTGCCTCACATACATAGATTTGGATGAAGGATGACATCATACGCAGTTTAGGTGGAGTCCAGTGACTGGTGCCTTCTGCCCTTTCATGCATTTCACCCACACAGGGCTTGGTTTGGACAGGAGTAAATGTAGGGCCATGTTTCTGAACTTGCTGAATGTGAGGCATAGGATAGAATCTAGTCCTTGATTGACATTTTTATTTCTTCGACCCTCTGTTTCCACCCTGACTGGCCCTGACCACACCGAGTCACCCCATCCATGACACCTTTCACACCTCCCCAGAGAGGGAGGAGGCTGTAATGTGGGACTTGTGCATGAAACCGTTTCTAAGTCAGGACCCCATCACTTCAAAGATATTAAAATTTATCAATTTTCATGACATGTAAGCTACAAAATTGAATATATTGATGAGCGTCTTAGTATGTAAAAGCTCACGACACCTGGCTGCTTCATAAATTCCTTCAACTACCTCTAAGGCAGTGAGAGAAACAGCTTAGAGACCGGAAGTCCTTTCCCCAAATAGAACCCAGGGATCCAGCCCCCAAATCCAGCCTTAGTCATCCAGTCTCCAGGGATGTCTTGCGCGTGGTTTGCCACTTTAACTTCCTCCTAGCCACTTGCCAGGCATCCTGGGATAACGCTGTGGCCTGGGCTCCGTGAGTACCTCTCCCACCCAAAATGCTGGAGGGGCCTCTTCCCCTTTTCAGTAACCTGCAAGTGTTAGCCATCGGGACGGCTTCCATCCGGAAGTTCATCAAACTGCAGTCAGTCCAAGTACGTCACGTAGCAGATACGGGAACATATGAGACCCTAGGTGTCATGATGGACAGTGATGGCTGTGATGATGTCATACGCTCCGCTGAGCCTTCTCCCTTTTGAGAAAAGTTCAGCTGGATGCAGGGAGCCTTATGTTACATATCAGGAAAACCTTTCAAACAAAGAGATGTATTTCAGCTGTGAGAGTTAAAATACTAAAGACTCGACCCAAGGACATTGAGTAACGTTCTTTCCTGAAATTTTTTTTTTTTTTTTTT
>NW_012114878.1:856-2276 GCF_000951035.1 Colobus angolensis palliatus | reverse complement strand
GCAGTGGTGTGATCTCGACTTACTGCAAGCTCCACCTCCCAGGTTCAAGTGATTCTCCTGCCTCAGCCTCCCAAGTAGCTGGAATTACAGGCACGTGCCACTATACCCGGCTAATTTTTGTATTTTTAGTAGAGACAGGGTTTCACCATGTTGGCCAGGCTGGTCTCAAACTCCTGACCTCAAATGATCCAGCCACCTCAGCCTCCCAAAGTGCTGGGACTACAGGCGTGAGCCACCACGCCTGGCCTAGAGATATCTTCTTATATGGACGAAAATAATCTCCAGAATATGGCCTAGCCACTGATGAGAATGGCAGTCCCTAAGCTGTTACTGTTCTGGGGTGAAATTGTTACATTTTAAATGTGCTATCTTGTCAACGTAGTACCTATTTAAGGAGAATTACTTAAATGTTAAAATAAATAATTGAAAAATTTAGATGCCCAAAGAATAAATTAATGCGTGTAAAACCAAAATAAACACAGACCTGAAGCATCCCAGCTAAGGTTACATTCCCTTTGACCACTGCTGTTTCTTTAGCTCAGTTTTAGGTGAAGTGTGGATGAAGAGGTGAAGAAAGGAAGTGATTCAAAGAAAGTCTCCACAAACCCAAGAATGTAAAATGTCTCATTATGAGGTCTAGTGGAAATGGATTTGAATAGCCTAATTTCCAAGTTAAAAGAGGAAAAGAGGCTGGGTCGGGTGGCTCAGTCCTGTAATCTCAGCACTTTGGAGGCTGAGGCAGGTGGATTACCTGAGGTCAGGAATTCCAGGCCAGCCTGGCCAACATGGTGAAACCCGGTCTCTGCTAAAAACACAAAAATTAGCTGAGCATGGTGGCATGCATCTGTCATCCCAGCTACCTGGGAGCCTGAAACAGAATTTCTTGAACCCGGAAGGCGGAGGTTGCAGTGAGCAGAGATCGTGCCGCTGCACAGAGCAACACTCCATCTCAAAAAAAGAAAAAAAAAAAAAGAAGAAGAAGAAAATAAATAATTCCAAAAGAATTCAAGCAATAAAAGTCGGCCGATATTTATTATCTACTATAGCAAAGGCATGGAGTTGGGGTTTTATTTGCCTGCTTTCCCTGAGAAAGATGAGCTAAATCGTTTTTATGGAAAATAAAAATGAAACATTTAAAGTAACAACAACCAAAAGTATCCACCAATAGTCTGCATCACCTGGGAAACCGCTTGGGAGTCTTCCGACACGTGCTCAGCTAAACGATGACAGAGAATCAACCAACTGCTGCCTTTCGTGCCCTGCTACTCCTAAATACGCTTAAACATTTGCCTTTCTCATTGGTTAAAGGCACTGTTCCTGGTCTGATCGTCTTTTTTTCACTGGTTAAAGGCGCTGTTGCTGGTCTGACAGTCTTTGGTTTCACTAGTGAAAGGCGCTGTTGCTGGTCTGACGGTCTTTG
>NW_012114878.1:0-251 GCF_000951035.1 Colobus angolensis palliatus | reverse complement strand
GCACAGTTGCTGGTCTGACGGTCTTTGCTTTCACTGGTAAAAGGCCCTGTTGCTGGTCTGACGGTTTTTTTTTCACTGGTTAAAGGCACAGTTGCTGGTCTGACGGTCTTTGCTTTCACTGGTTAAAGGCGCTGTTGCTGGTCTGACGGTCTTTGCTTTCACTGGTTAAAGGCACTGTTGCTGGTCTGACAGTCTTTTTTTCACTGGTTAAAGGCCCTGTTGCTGGTCTGAGGGTCTTTTTTCACTGGTTA
>NW_012114877.1:6554263-6554637 GCF_000951035.1 Colobus angolensis palliatus | reverse complement strand
AGTTTACATCATTCAAAAATCTTTATATCCGGTTTCTACCTATTTGAGATCATATCCTATGAATTGGTTTTAAAATTTTAAAAAAATCATATTGGAGAGAAAATTGTTCTGTAATGTTTGTTCAAGAAAGCAGCAAACTAGACTGGGCGCAGCGGCTCATGCCTGCAGTCTCAGCACTCTGGGAGGCTGAGGCTGGCGGATCACTTAAGGCCAGGAGTTCAAGACCAACCTGGCCAACATGACGAAACCCCGTCTCTACTAAAAATACAAAGATTAGCTGGATATGGTGTCGTGCACCTGTAGTCCCAGATGCTCAGGAGGCCGAGGTGGGAGAATCGCTGGAACCTGGGAGGCAGAGGTTGCAGTGAGCCGAG
>NW_012114877.1:6547001-6548568 GCF_000951035.1 Colobus angolensis palliatus | reverse complement strand
GGATTGCACCACTAAACTCCAGCCTGGGCAACACAGTGAGGCTCCGTCTCAAAAAAAAAAAAAAAGTTGAGAAGAGGATGAGTCTCATCCAGGTTCTGTTCTTTAAAATCCTATTTTCAGTGGTTATAGGGAATTACTTTACCTGTAGAGGGATAGTAAAACATGCACTTTTAGATATTTTGGCTATTTTTCAAATATAAAAATAGGCCAGGCGCAGTGGCTCACACCTGTAATCCCAGCACTTTGGGAGGCCAAGGTGGGCAGATCACTTGAGGTCAGGGGTTCAAGACCAGCCTGGCCAACATGGTGAAACCCTGTCTCTACTAAAAATACAAAAATTAACCATGCATAGTGGCACACCGTGTAGTCCCAGCTACTCAGGAGGCTGAGGCAGGAGAGTCCCTTGAACCTGGGAGGTGGAGGTTGCAGTCAGCCAAAATGGTGCCACTGCATTCCAGCCTGCGCGACAGAGTGAGACTTTCTCAAAAAAGTGTGTGTGTAGAAATTGTTCAGATAGTTCAGAAGGTTATACAATGAAAAGAAAAAACCTTTACTTCCCACCCAGGCCCAGTCATGTTCCCCAGATGTCATCACTCTTTAACCGCTCCCTCTGTATACGTACATATAGTGCTGTTCTCTGCCGGCTTTTTTACAGAATTTATCTCGGAGATGTCAGCACATCAGTGCGTGTAAATCTACCTCATGATTTTTATTAAGTGCATATTTTCTGACGTGGAGTATTTCCTAAATTATGTGAGCAATCTGCATTAATGGCTATTCGAATGGCCTATGCCAGGAGAAAACTGGAAATAAGACAGCAATGAATATTTGTGTGCATTCAACTTTGTGCACCTGTCTAAATATAGCTGGCCATAGGACATAACTGCAAGTGTCATTATTGGGCTGAAGTCATACACGGTTTCCATTTTGATATGGATGATGCTGTACTGCACTCTAGGGAGGTCAACAAATTTGTATTCCTATTAGCTGGCATATGGGAGTTCAACATGCACATAGAAATTTGTGAGTAGGGCCAGTTGCAGTGGCTTACACCTATAATCCCAGCACTTTGAGAGGCTGAAGTGGGAGCATTGCTTGAGGCCAGGAGTTTCAGACCAACTTGGGCAACATAGCAAGACTCCATCTCTACAAAAAATTTTAAAAAGTTAACCGTGCAAGATGATGTATGCCTCTAGTCCCAGCTTCTTAGGAGGCTGAGGTGGGACAATCACTTGAGCCCAGGAATTTGAGGCTACCGTGTGAGCTCTCACACCACCACACTCCAGCCTGGGTGACAGGACAAGACCCAGTCTCAAAAAAAGAAAGAAAAAAATTCATGAGTAAAGTATAGTTTGTGACTTGAGTCAAATTTATCCTCACTCTCTGAAAGCATTCACAATAGAAGTTTAATTATAAGATGAAAATTAGCAAATTATGTGTTAATAAAGTTGGTATTCTGAGGTTTGTGGGGGCAGCTAAAAAAATCTTGATTTTTAAAGTTAATTTTTACAAATCTTGATTTTTAATTTACTTGAGGAGTAAAATTTTTTTAAAGAAATTATTTCGC
>NW_012114877.1:6541254-6546740 GCF_000951035.1 Colobus angolensis palliatus | reverse complement strand
CCTGTATTTTTAAATATTTTTATTGTGGTAAAACATGTAAAAATATACATAAAATTTGCCATTTAAACCATCTTAAGTGCATAATTCAGTGGCATTATATTCACAATGTTGTACAATCATCACCACTATCTGTTTCCAAATCAAGCAATATTTTTTAAATTATGGCAAAATGTGCATAACATAAAACTAACCATTTTAACTATTTTTAAGCATACAGTTCAGTGGCATTAAGTATATTCACATTTTGGGAAAACATCACTACCATTCATCTTGAGAATTTCTTCATCTTCCCAAACTGAAACTCCTTACCCCAACCTCCCCTTTCCTCACCTCCTGGGAACCTCCATTCTGCTTTCTGTCTCTGTGGTTTTATCTACTTTAGGTATCCATGTGTATTTTTTCTATGTCAAAAATTGCTTTGAAAAACACATAGCACAGATTGCAAAGATAAATGTGGGCTCTCTTACAGGAATGCCACAAATTTTACATTTTTCTTTGCTTCTGTTTCTCGGAGTGCATGCTGTTGTCATGGGAAGCAGATGTTCTGTGGTAGCCCAGGTTCTGGAACAGTGCCTAGAATAGCTGCTCACCGTGTGTTTGCCAGGTGAAGTGATGGATATATGAAAACAGTGTACTGTGTGACAACACTTTTGTTATTCCATAGGACGTGGACATCTTCCAGCAATAGATCTCGAGAAGACAGCTGGCTAAAATCCTTATTTGTCCGGAAAGTTGATCCAAGAAAAGATGCCCACTCCAATCTCCTAGCCAAAAAGGAAACAAGCAATCTATACAAATTACAGTGTGAGTGACAGGTTTGCTATCTTCATAGTTGACTTTTTTTTCCGTTTGTTCCTAAGTTTATCGTCGAATTTTCTTTTGTTTCAGTTCACAATGTTAAACCGGAATGCCTAGGAGCATACAACAAAATTTGGTGTGTATACCAAACTCTCCTTTCCTTGGGGAAAATAATGACTTTATTTGTGAGTTAATTCCACTAACACTTGATAGCATAGAGAGAGATCTTTTCATCCCTCTCTTTTGAAGTTGAACATTCAGAGGCTCTTAAACTGAGCTTCGTGTGGGATTGCCAAAGGCATTTTGATTTTAAGCACTCACACAGCTAAATCATCACATAGGCTGTCAGACTTTAGAATGTTACCAGACTCTTATGTTTGGAGGAACTTTGCTAGGCTGTCTAGTCCATCTACTTATCCAATGCTGGAGTCCTTTCCACAGACCTTCCTCACTGCCTGTCCTGAAGTAAGTTCCATCTCTGGACAGCTCTGAGTGTTAGGGATAAGAATTCACATCTCTGAGTCCTTCATTGATTCCCCTTAGTAAAACTGCCCTGTGAGAGTACTGTGTGTATTTGAACATAGCTGCAATTTCTTCCCAACTCCTCTGTTCTCCAGGATCTAAGTCCCTTCTGCTGATTCTCCTATGATTTGAGATCTAAACCTGCTTACAGAATTTGTAAACTTAAGACGAAAGGGAGAACTAAGCTTACTGGCTTTTGAGTTAACAGAAATAGTATTTTAATGATCCATTGTGAGCAAATATGAAGAAAAAGGTTTTTTGGTGTTTTTTTTTTAACCTTTAATATCTACTACTTTCATAAGAAAGCAAACAATTTTGTTCCTATAATTAGCATACTTTTTAGAAGAAAAACCTTTTGTTGTTTATTGTTTTGTTTTTGAAGATAGCTTATGAAATGTAATAATAGTATTGAATTTCTTACTCATTCCAGCACCTCTTTATTAAAAAATACCCTTAAAGCAGATGTTTATTTCTAAGTCTTTTCTCATAAAATGGAATTTTTCCCTATGCTGATGTTTTCCTGGATTTTACCTTTTCTGTCCTGTTTTATCACTTCATCTCCTGTCTTGGATTTCTGGCTGTCTGTTCATATTTCTGTTTGATGTCGTGCTCTCACTTCACACTCAGCACGTGGAATCATCTTGCTCTTCCAACTTCCCTGTCTGTGCCACTCACCTTGTTTTACTCAGCCCGTTCCTTAGTTCTCTGTGTTGAGTCTGTCACCTAGAGCCGTGCATTCTTCATCGGACATGTATTTTGGTTCTCTTGTTTCCTTCTCCATCTCCCTCTCCGAGCCTCTCGAGCCCCATTCTCAAGTGCCTTTTTTCTGACTACCTTTCTGGGCTCCAAGCTATACCTGTATCTCTTCCCTGCCCTGCAATACATTACCCCAAAGTTTGTCAGATTGATCTGCTTGAGTTCTGCTTTCTTTTTTCATCACATTTTTTCTTTTCTCTGAAACTTTCAGCAGCTCCCTGTTTCCAGAACATAAAGACTTAACTCCTGCCTGGTTTTTAGGGGTCCCAATAATGGGATTCTGCCCAACCCATCCAGTTCTGGGTACAAGTACTGCCTGCCTTACAATCTCCATTCAGGTAAGGCCAGGACTCCCAAGAGCAGGTTTGGGGTCCCCAGCAAAGAGGAGTGGCTTCAAATCCATGTGTAACTTTGTGTTGGTGAAAAACCTAGGCCCCGTTGCCAGACCCCTCTCTAGACCCCACCTGAGTCATGTGTACTGGGCTTCCTTCCTGGGCACTGCCTCCAATGCAGGGTTGTCTCTTCCTGTTCTGTCATGCGACCAAAGGGAAATGTTGGACATACATTGCCCTAGCAGAATCCCTCTTTCCCTGTCTTCGATTTTCGTGGATCCCATGTTATTTCTTTTTTTTTTTTTTCCGAGACGGAGTCTTGCTCTGTCGCCCAGGCTGGAGTGCAGTGGCGCGATCTCAGCTCATTGCAAGCTCTGCCTCCCAGGTTCACACCATTCTCCTGCCTCAGCCTCCTGTATAGCTGGGACTACAGGCGCCCGCCACCACGCCCGGCTAATTTATTTTTGTATTTTTAATAGAGACAGGGTTTCACCATGTTAGCCAGGATGGTCTCGATCTCCTGACCTCGTGATCCGCCCGCCTCAGCCTCCGAAAGCGCTGGGATTACAGGCGTGAGCCACCGTGCCCGGCCAATCCCATGTTATTTCTGAACATTCATGAGTCACGCATCAGATACATTTAATATCAGATCCTATTTTAAAAGGTAAAATGCTACTCTTCCAAAAGTACACATGATGTGGTCACTATACTGGGTCATGAAGATGTATGGGTTTTCAGTTAGTTAGACGTAGACCATTTGGAACTTTTCTCTGTTAACCATTTATATATCCCTGGTCCTACGGAGGTCTAGTGGCGCAGTCGGTTAGCACGTGGTACTTATATACTCTCGGTCCTGTAGCCCCAGCGTCTGGTGGTGATCACCAGCTAAATATCAGTGTCAGCATATAATGTGAACAGGTTCCATTTCTTGCCCTTGGTCCCCTTTTGCATCCATTGTTGAATTTGTATGATACTTTGTCATCATAATTTTTCTATTCAAAAAGTGTGCAGGTTTTAGCTTTTCTCTTGGTATAAATCAGTTACACTCTTCCCTTTGCCTCTCCCTGTACATTAGAGTCTATACCATAAGAAAGCTTCTGTGGAACCAGGCTCCACTCTGACACCCTTGTTAAATTCATACACTGCCATGACCTGTCATGGCTTTGCCCCTGTCCCTGCACAATGAGCGGGAATGAGTTCGTGTGTTTGGTGCGAGACTACGTGACACCCCACCCATCCCCTTGGCCCATTGAATTGAGTAGAATGTAATTTATGCTTCGCGTTGTATCTTTAATTTTTATTCTTCTACCATGTTGATGCCCTTGGGGACTGTTGGAGGTTAGGGTCGCTTCCAGACTGTTGTGTTCCAGCTCTGTCTTCTTGGTCCTTCCTGAAGGCCAGCTTGTTTTCTGCTCTTGTTACCTCTGCCTGCTGATGCTGCTTGTGTTGTCTGCCTCTGTCTTGAACATTACTTTCTTCCCTTTCCATCTTTCTTATTTCTTCCGTGTTCTTTTCTACTATTTCCCTCTCATTCTTTCTGTCTTTGGAACCAACAGAATGTTTTTTAGTGATGTTGTTTTTTTTTTCCCCCTCAAATGGAAAATAGTAGCCACGTAACTCCCAAAATCCTGGGACCTTTGGTTTTTCTTTATCATCTTTATACTGGTTCAGCAACTCTTCTAGACAGTTGGGGTATCAGAAACCTAAGCTTCTGATCAGCAGGGTGTTGGAGTACAACAGAATTCAGCCAAAAGGTTAATTCCACATGCCGTTTTATCATGAGGATGTGCTAAGGTCAGTTGTTAGAACACAGAGTAGGTGGTCTTTTTCCTGTTACTGATCAGGTGCTGTCCACCTGGTCAAATTTTGCTGGTTGTTTAATTAGTGTTGCTATTTCTTCTCTTTAAGTCAAGAGGTGTTGCCAAAGATTCACGAAGATAAACACTACCCTTGTACTTTGGTGGGGACTTGGAACACGTGGTATGGCGAGCAGGACCAAGCTGGTAGGAAGTGAAGTCTTTGGAATAAATACTTCTTCCTTAAGCCTTATGTAACACTTAAGTAATTTTCTAATTTAATACTTGTTCTTATCATCAAAGCTTTCCAAGTCGCAGTCTAATTTTATGATTAAAGTAGTTTCTTCAACAATTCATTGCAAAAACAGTTTTAAAATTGTTTTTAATGTTTGAATCTATTATTGAATCATTATGATGTAACTCATAGGCCAAACATGGGGTATTACAGTTTTTTTGGTTTTTTTGTTTTTTGAGATGGAGTCTCGCTCTGTTGCCCAGGCTGGAGCACAGTAATATGTATCTAGGCTCACTGCAACCTCTGCCTCCTGGGTTTAAGCGATTCTCCTGCCTTAGCCTCCCAAGTAGCTGGAATTACAGGTGCCCACTACCACACCCAGCTAATTTTTGTATTTTTAGTAGAGACAGGGTTTCACCTTGTTGGCCAGGCTGGTCTGGAACTTCTGACCTCAAGTGATCTGCCTGCCTCAGCCTCCCAAAGTGCTGGGATTACAGGTGTGAGCCACTGCACCCAGCCTACAGTTCTGTGCTGTGTTAACATTATACCTATCTAGAACATTTTCAAGTAGTATCATGAAATTCTAAATGTATACTATCTTTTAAAATGCATTTCAGTCCACCTCTGGAGGTATGAAGGAGGCTATCCAGCCCTCACAGAAGTCATGAATAAACTCAGAGAAAATAAGGTAATGATTTTGAAAAATGTTTATAGACTAATGATATATAGATGTTAGTATGGAATTAAATGACTTTTCTGTCTTCAGTTTTTGTTAATAAACTTTTTGTAACAGAAATTTTATTGTTTGGACTCCTGAAGTTGTATTTAAACATAAACAGTTGTAATACTATTCAAATAACAATTCTGGCTGGGCGCGCTGGCCCACGTCTGTAATCCCAACACTTTGGGAGGCCAAGGCAGGCAGATCACAAGATCAGGAGATGGAGACCATCCTGGCTAACACAGTGAAACTCCATCTCTACTAAAAAAATACAAAAAAATTAGCCTGGCATGATGGTGGGTGCCTGTGGTCCCAGCTACTCAGGA
>NW_012114877.1:6539191-6541189 GCF_000951035.1 Colobus angolensis palliatus | reverse complement strand
GACGGAGTGAGACTCCGTCTCAAAAAAAAAAAAAAAAAAACTTATTGTTCTTATTATAAAAGTCAATTATACTTTGAAACTGATAAGGTGGTACTTTGAAACTGATGACTGGGCTGGGTGCGGTAGCTCACGCCTGTAATCCCAGCCCTTTGGGAGGCCAAGGCAGGCATATCAGTTGAGGCCAGGAGTTCGAGACCAGCCTGGACAACATGGCAAAACCTTATCTCTACTAAAAATACAAAAATTAGCCAAGCGTGGTGGTGCACACCTGTAATCCCAGCCACTCGGGAGGCTGAGGCACAAGAATTGCTTGAACCCAGGAGGCACAGGTTGCAGTGAGCTGAGATCACACCACTGCACTACAGCCTAGGCAACAGAGTGAGAATCTGCCTCAGAAAAACAAAAAAACTGGTAACTGGTGTATCAATCAGCATGGGAGACACAATTAGCCCTGGATGACCTAAAACTGTCTACTTCAGGAACTGTCTGTCACACACATAGAGTTTATCTTGGACTGACTTTGCTTTCCACCCACCCTTCACTAGCAGGTGCTTGTCAGTAGGGAGAAATTTAAAAGCCACACATCATTAAGAAAGAAAATATTTTGTATAGATTCCCAGACAAATATAAATAGCTTTTGAATTATCTGCTCTTTTGTAGTCTGCATGCCACTTCTATTGATGTGCCATCAAACACTGTTAGAAGAATCTAAAAATATAGCAAGTTAAATTTGTTTGCATTGCCACCTAAATCATTAGGATGACCAAGTAATTTGTCATCAAAACCTGGACACTTTTGAGAATGAAAAGGAATGCTGTTAATGATTGTGCAAGCTCAACAGATATAAACTGGGACTGTCTCAGGCCATCTGGGACCTGTTGATTACCCTATTATAGTATTCTGTAGGAACATAAATGTTACTGAAATGGACTTACGTAAGTATCAGAAGATTTCATGAGCATATTTTTTTCACTCAAAGGAATTTTTGGAATTTCGTAAGGCAAGAAGTGACATGCTTCTCTCCAGGAAGAATCAGCTCCTGTTGGAGTTCAGTTTCTGGAATGAGCCTGTCCCACGATCAGGCCCTAATATATATGAACTCAGGTCTTACCAACTCCGAGTAAGTACACAAATAGAAGTTTTTCCTTTTGCTTTTCTGTGAAGAAGCACAAGCATTTTGTAAGGCTGACAACAGAACTTGTGTGTACATTCTGTGATGTGTGTTTAGCATTCTATATATATATTTTTTTTAAGACTGGGTCTCACACTGTCACCAAGGCTAAGCTCTTTTGCTTTTTATGGCCTTACACATAATGCTTATTATTTGAGATTTTTCTAAATAACATTTCTGTTTTTAAGAAGAAGGACTGGCCGGGTGTGGTGGTTCACACCTGTAATCCCAGCACTTTGGGAGGCCGAGGCGGGCGGATCACGAGGTCAGGAGATCGAGACCATCCTGACTAACACGGTGAAACCCGTCTCTACTAAAAATACAAAAAATTTGCCAGGCGTGGTGGCGAGCGCCTGTAGTCCCAGCTACTCGGGAGGCTGAGGCAGGAGAATGGCGTGAACCCGGGAGGCGGAGCTTGCAGTGAACCGAGATTGCGCCATTATACTCCAGCCTGGGCGACGAGCAAGACTCTGTCTCAAAAAAAAAAAAAAAGAAGAAGGACCTAAAGTGCAGGATAAGGTACAATATGTAACATCTATTGTGGTTAAATGAGAGCAGCTAATAAACACTGTGACTGTTGAACAAATTATACAACATGATAAAGAGTAAAAGGCAATATAATATTTTATAACACTTTCTAGAAATTTTCTTACTGAGAACTGGAAGGAAAGCCCCAGGTAGCAGCATTATTAAAGTGGCTAACGCCTGTAATCCCAGCACTTTGGGAGGCCAAAGTTGGAGGATCGCTTGAGCCGGGAAGTTTGAGACCAGCCTGAACAACATAGTGAGACCCTGTCTCTGTTAAATTAGAAAGTAAAGGTTTGGCT
>NW_012114877.1:6535856-6538426 GCF_000951035.1 Colobus angolensis palliatus | reverse complement strand
GAGGCTGAGACAGGAGAATTGCTTGAACCTAGGAGGTGGAGGTTGCAGGAGCTGAGACTGAGTCACTGCACTCCAGCCTGGGCAACAGAGCAAGATTCTGTCTCAAAAAAAAAAAAAAAAGAGTTTTTGAAGTTAGTTTTGTCACTTAATGTTTTTTCTACTGCGGTTTGCTATTTCTGTATTTTTTTTTCACAGAAGAACTAACAAACCAAATCTAAATCTGTTTTCAGCCAGGAACCATGATTGAATGGGGCAATTACTGGTGAGTATATTACTGAATGGTCACTTTTTAAGTCTTGTGAATAGATTAGTTTAGGCCATAGTGTTAATTCTAGGGAAAAAAATCTGAGGATGATACCATGACTTGACACTACACTAATGTTTTGTTGAATGTTTTTATTATGATATTTTTCAAACATACAAAACAAGAGAGAATAATGGGGGGCTCCCCTTCCACATCCATTGCTTAGCTTCAGTAGTTAACACATGGCCAATCTCGTTTAGGCCTAACTTCTTCAACCCAGATTATTTGGAATTAAATCCCAGACAGCATTCTGCTTCATTCGTAAATATTTCAGTACTGTATATATTTCTAAAAGGTAAGCACCTTTTTTTAAAAGCAAAACCAATATTGCATAAAGTTAGTTTACATACTTACTGGATATCATCTTTTCTGAAACATTACTTTTGTCACAAATACATACCACATCAGTAATAGTTTCTTTTTTTTCCTTGCTAGTTTGAGTAGAAAAATAGCAATTTTTCCACAAGTCGATCTGTAGATTCAACAGAATCCCTATCAAAGTCCCAGCAGGCTTTAGAAATGCAAAAGACTAGTCAGGTGCAATGTGGCTCATGCCTGTAATCCCAGCACTTTGGGAAGCCAAGGCAGGAGAATCACTTGAGTCCAGGAGTTCAAGACAATCCTGGGCAACATAGCAAGACCCCACCGCCTCTACCAAAATAAATAAATTAATTAAACTAGCCAGGTGTGATGCCACATGCCTGAGGTCCCAGCTATTTGGGAGGCTGAGTGGGAGAATTGCTTAAGCCCAGAAGATGGAGTTTGCAGTGAGCCAAGATTGCACCACTGCACTCCAACCTGGACAACAGAGTGAGACCCTGTCTCAAAAAAAAAATAATCTGGGCATGTTGGCTCACACCGGTAATGTCAGCACATTGGGAGGCTGAGGTGGGCAGATCACCTGAAGTTAGTAGTTTGAGACCAGCCTCACCAGCATTGCAAAACCCCATCTCTACTAAAAATACAAAAATTAGCCGAGCGTGGCGGTGCACTCCTGTAATCCCAGCTACTTGGGAGGCTGAGGCAGGAGAATTGCTTGAACCCAGGAGGCAGGGTTGCAGTGAACTAAGATCGCACTACTGTGTTCCAGCCTAGGTGACAGAGTGAGACTCTTTTTCAAAAACATAAAACTAAAAAGGCTGGGCATGATGGCTCATGCCTGTAAATCCAGCACTTTGGGGAGACTGAGGGAGGAGGATTGCTTCAGCCCAGATGTTTGAGACTTGGAGACCAGCCTGGACAACATGACGAAACCCTGACTCTACAAAAAAAATACAAAAAGTAACCAGGCATGATGGCGCACACTTGTAGTCCCAGCTCCTCAGGAGGCTGAGGTGGAAGGATCACCTGAGCCTGAAAGGTCAAGGCTGCAGTGAGCCATAATTGTGCTAGTACTTTCCAGCAGGGAGAGAATAAGACTCTGTCTCAAAAAAAATAAAAAATTAGAGCAGGGATGGTGGCTTACACCTGTAATCCCAGCAGTTTGGGAGGCCAAGGTGGAAAGATCACTTGAGGTCAGGAGGTTGAGACCAGCCTGACCAACTTGGTGAAACCCTGTCTCTACTAAAAATACAAAAATTAGCCAGGTATGGTGGTGTGCACCTGTAGTTCCAGCTACTCAGGAGGCTGAGGCAGGAGAATCACTTGAACCTGGGAGACACAGGTAGTGAGCCGAGATCACCCCATTGCACTATAGCCTGGGTGACAGCAAGACTGTCTCAAAACAGCACAAAACAAAAAATGCCTTACTCTCAGTGATACAAAAAAAATTTTTTTAATTAAAAACACAGGCCAGGCATGGTGGCTCACACCTGTAATCCCAGCACTTTGGGAGGCCAAGGCAGGCGGATCACAAGGTCAGGAGATCAAGACCATCCTGGCTAACACAGTGAAACCCCATCTCTACTAAAAAATAAGCTGGGCGTGGTGGTGGGTGCCTGTAATCCAGTTACGTGAGAGGCTGAGGCGGGAAAATGGTGTAAACCCAGGAGGCAGAGCTTGCAGTGAGCCGAGATCGCGCCACTGTACTCCAGCCTGGGTGACAGACCAAGACTCCATCTCAAAAAAAAAAAAGACAAGTCATATACTGGAATAAAATATTCGCAAATCATATATCTGATAAGCAAATTAAATTCAGAATATATAAAGAATTCTTACAACTCAATAAGAATATAGATAACCCAATTAAAAATGGGTAAAGAACTTGAAAAGACAGTGGCTGAGTGTGGTGGCTCACACCTGTAATCCTAGCACTTTGGGAGGCCAA
>NW_012114877.1:6533199-6534796 GCF_000951035.1 Colobus angolensis palliatus | reverse complement strand
GGCAGGAGAATCGCTTGAACCCGGGAGGCGGAGGTTGCAGCAAGCTGAGATCATGCCACTGTACTCCAGCCTGGGTGACAGAGAAACCCTGTCTCAAAAAAAAAAAAAGAAAAAGAAAGGGAAGTGTGGTCTGTACATAGAATATTACACATCCTTAAAAAAGAAGGAAGTCTTAGATCGGGCGCAGTGGCTCACGCCTGTAATCCCAGCACTTTAGGAAGCCAAGGCAGGCAGATCACAAGGTCAAGAGATCGAGACCATCCTGGCCAATGTGGTGAAACCCCGTCTCTATTAAAACGCAAAAATTAGCTGGGCCTGGTAGCGTGTGCCTGTAGTCCCAGCTACTTGGCAGGCTGAGACAGGAGAATCACTTGAACCCGGTAGGCGGAGGTTGCAGTGAGCCGAGATCATGCCACTGCACTCCAACCTGGTGACTCCATCCCCGCAAAAAAACAAGGAAGTCCTGTCATGTGCTGCAATATGGTGAACCTTGAGGAGGATGTAATGCTAAGTGAAATAAGAGGACAAGTAATGTATCATTCTCCTTATGCGAAGTATCCAGTGTCGCCAAAATCATAGGAACAGAAAGTGGAAAGGTGGTTGCCAGGAGCTGGGCAGAGAGGGAGTACGGAATTGGTGTTTAGTGAGTATAGAGCTTCAGTTTTACAAAATGTTTTGGAGATGTGTGGTGTAACAGTGTAAATATACTGGACACTACATAAAAATGGGTAAGATGGTAAATTCAATGTTACGTGTTTTTTACCACGATAAAAAATATGTTTAAAAAATTTTTAGGCCAGGTGGCTCACAGCTACTTTGGGAGGCTGAGGTGGGCAGATCACCTGCGATCAGAAGTTTGAGACCAGCCTGGGCAACATGGTGAAACCCTGTCTCCACAAAAAATACAAAAATTAACCAGGTGTCGTGGTACATGCCTGTAATCTCAGCTGCTCAGGAGGCTGAGGCACGAGAATCACGAACCTGGAAGGCAGAGGTTGCGGTGAGCTGAGATTGTGCCACCGCACTTCAGCCTGGGCTACAGACCCTGTATCAAAAAAAAAAAAATTCATAAAATAAATTTTAAAAATGTTTAACAGGCAAAGGATTTGAATGGGCATTTCACCAAAGAAAATACATGAATGCCCATAAGCTTATGAAAAGGGACTCAACCTCCTTAGTCATTATGGAAATGCAAAGTGAAACTACAATGAGATACCAGTTCCTGCCCAGTGGGACAGCTATAACTTAAAAGAGAGAGATAATAACATGTGTTAGTGAGGTGAGGAAAAAGTGGACCCTTCGGATATTGCCGATGGGAATGTGAAATGGTGCGGTCACTTTGGAAACAGTAGTCCCTCAAAATGGTAAACATGAAATTACATGTGGGCCAGACGCAGTGGCTCACGCCTGTAATTCCAGCACTTCACGAGGCCGAGGGGGCGGATCACCTGAGGTCAGGAATTCGAGACCAGCCTGACCAATGTGGCAAGACCCCATCTGTGCTAAAAAATACCAAAAATGGGCCGGGCGCGGTGGCTCAAGCCTGTAATCCCAGCACTTTGAGAGGCTGAGACAGGAGAATTGCTTGAACCTAGGA
>NW_012114877.1:6530522-6532048 GCF_000951035.1 Colobus angolensis palliatus | reverse complement strand
CAGCACTTTGAGAGGCTGAGACGGGCAGATCACGAGGTCAGGAGATCGAGACCATCCTGGCTAACATGGTGAAACCCCGTCTCTACTAAAAAAGCTACAGAAAACTAGCCGGGCGAGGTGGCGGGCGCCTGTAGTCCCAGCTACCCAGGAGGCTGAGGCAGGAGAATGGCATGAACCCAGGAGGCGGAGCTTGCAGTGAGCTGAGATCCGGCCACAGCACTCCAGCCTGGGTGACAGAGCGAGACTCCGTCTCAAAAAAAAAAAAAAATACCAAAAACGTAGCCGGGCGTGGTGATGGGCACCTGTAATCCCAGCTACTCAGGAGGCTGAGGCAGGAGAATCGCTTGAACCCAGGAGGTGGAGGTTGCAGTGAGCCAAGATCATGCCTCTGCAGTCCAGCCCGGGTGACAGAGCAAGACTGCATCTCAAAAAAAGAAAAAAAAATTACATATGACCCAACAATTTGATTCCTGGGTGTCTACCCAAAAGATATCATCCGCATAAACACTTACACATGTGTATAAGTGAATTTTTCCTTCTCGGATCATCAAAGGCTAAATAATGCAAGTTAGAAAGCAAACATCCATGTAAACACTTACATAAGTGACCATAGCAGCATGTTTTATAATATCCTGCAAGTAGAAACAACTTTGCCCATCAACAGAGGGTGGGATTAGCCAGAGGGCCAGTTTACTAGCCCTGATTTAAATGATAAAGCTCTCCACGTCCTCCCAGCAGCTACCTTAAATTCAAACAGGAGACACACAAGAAGCATGCTGATTACAATTATAACAAAATACCACCTTTCACCATTATGATTTAATACTGTTTTTGGAAATCCTGACTATTATGAGAAAAGACAGAGACATACAAAGCCTCAATAGGCCGGGTGCTGTGGCTCACACCTCTACTCCCAACACTTTGGGCGGCTGATGTGGGAGGATCCCCTGAGTCCAGGAGTTCAAGACCAACCTTGGCAACATGGTGAAACCTCATCTCTACAAAAAATACTAAATTAGCCAGGTGTAGTGGTGCTCCTGCCTGTAGTCCCAGCTACTCTGGAGGCTGAGCAGGAAGATCACTTGAGCCCTCACTGTTGAGGCTGCAGCGAGCCATGATCATGCCACTCCAGCCTGGGCAACAGAGCAAGACCCTGTCTCAAAAAAGCCTGAATAATTAAGAGGGATGCAAGAATAAATTATTGGCCATTGGTTAGCCGGTTAGTGCCTGGGACAGGAAATGGAAAGAAAAATGCTAGTGACATTTAGGGTTCTGTGATGGTGAGATTGTTGGTGTTTTCTTTTTACCAGTTTCCATACTTTCTTCATTATGGGATTTCTTTGGAAGCTAAAAATATTGCCTGGGCATGGTGGCTCACGCCTGTAATCCCAGCACTTTGGAAGGCTGAGGCAGACAGATCACTTGAGGTCAGGAGTTAGAGACCAGCCTGGACAACATGGTGAAGCCCTGTCTACTAAAAATACAAAAAAGAAAAAAAAAATTAGCTGGGTATGGTGGCGGGCACC
>NW_012114877.1:6517400-6529095 GCF_000951035.1 Colobus angolensis palliatus | reverse complement strand
GAGGCGGAGCTTGCAGTGAGGTGAGATCCGGCCACTGCACTCCAGCCTGGGCGACAGAGCAAGACTCCGTCTCAAAAAAAAAAAAAAAAAAAAAAGAAGAAAGAAATTTCCTGCTGTGCATGAAATAATTTCTAAGATCCCTTCTAGCTCCAACAGATAGTTCTATGATCTTTATTTCTAATGAATCTTTCCTCCTCAGATCATCAAAGTCTAAATAATGCAAGTTAGAATTTCTTTTCATTTGAAAACTAAGAAATACATATTTGGTTGTATGCTGCTATTATATACAATTTTTGCTCTTTTGTTTTTGGGCTATTGCTGTTAATCATGTAGCTATTCATAGAGTAGGATCACTCACTAGTTCAATTTTTGCACATTACTGATCAAGACTCGCTTGCTGTGGAATCCACAGGAACATACTGGGGTTATTCAGTTATTTAAAAAATTATTTGGCTGGGCGCAGTGGCTCACACCTGTAATCCCAGCACATTGGAAGGCCAAAATGGGCAGATCACCTGAGGTCAGAAGTTCGAGACCAGCCTGACCAACATGGAGAAACCCCGTCTCTACTAAAAATACAAAAATTAGCTGGGTATGGTGGCACATGCCTGTAATTCCAGCTACTTGGGAGGCTGAGGCAGGAAAATTGCTTGAACCTGGGAGGCGGAGGTTGCAGTGAGCCAAGATCACACCATTGTAATCCACCCTGGGCAACAAGAGTGAAACTCCGTCTCAGAAAAAAAAAACAACAAAAAAAAACATTATTTATAAAGCCAGTTTAGCATTCAATTTATATTTTGGCACATAGGTAACTAAGATGGTGACCACCTCGTCTGTACAGGCTTCTGATTGTTACCAGGCTCAGGCAAGTATGTTTTCTTTGCCTACCATAACTAAATTACAAAAATTCAGAATGAAATGAATAATCTGGAATATTTACCACTATCAATAAAAGCCAGGTTTTTTTCTTCCAAATAGAGTGCACGTTGAAGTGATTTGCTTAATTTCAATAATCAGATTTGTAATTTCTGTGAAGATATTGATCACTTTATTCTCAATGTGAAGATTAAAGATGTCACCTTATTTGTGGATAATCCATGGGGGCAATAGCAAGAAGTCCCTTTTTCACCATAAAGAAACCCAAGCACTTGGGTAAGGTCCCCATCGTGGCATTGAGACCATGGTGGATTACAGCAGAGGTGCAGAGTGAGTTTAAGGACACTGGATTGCTTGAGCCCAGGAGTTTGAAACCAGCCCAAGCAACATAGCTAGGCCCCATCTCTAAAAAAAAAAAAAAAAAAAAAAAAAAAAAAAAAAATTGACTGTGCTTAGTGGCGCAAGCCTGTAGTTCCAGCTACTCAGGAGGCTGGGGCAGGAGGCTCCCTCGAGCCCAAGAGTTCCAGGCTGCAGTCAGCTAAGATCATGCCACTGTACTCCAACCTGGGTGACAGAGTCTCCGTCTTAAAAAAGGAGACTGGCTTCATCACTCACAGGAAATCACTCTTACTTGGATTTTTTCCCCCTTTTGAGTTATCATTCAGTATATATGAGGTTTGCCTCCAGGAAGAGAATGCTCAGCCAAGCCAACTCAAGCATCTTGTGCCTTGAGTGTGACATCTTTCACTGTCACTATTAGTAGGTTGCTATCCTTGTTTGTATGCTGCCAGCTCTTTTGAATGAATTAGAATGAATCTGTCTTCCCAAGTCTTGTCAAGTATGGGAACCTGATGTGACTGAGACTTCAGGCTAGAGCCTGGGCGGTGTGGTATGGATTTACTGGGTAACACATGGTGTGTCATCTCCTGATAGACCTTAACTGTGCATCTTCTGCTGACCTCCCTACATCATTTGAAGCCCCTTCCTTTTCACCTTTGATTCCAGAAGACTGCTTTTGAAAAAATAGGCACATTTTAAAACATTTTTAGGAATTCAGATGCATCACTAAATATTTTTTTAAAGTGTCTGGTGCAAGTATGAAAGGTGCTTAAATTAAAGGACTCTGAGCTGGGTGCAGTGGCTCACACCTGTAATCCCAGCACTTAGGTAGGCTGGAGTGGACAGATCACTTGAGGTCAGGAGTTCAAGACCAGCCTGGCCAATGTGGTGAAATCCCATCTCTACTGAAAATACAAAAATTAGCTGGGCATGGTGGTGCACACCTCTAATCCCAGCTATACAGGAAGCAGAGGCAGGAGAATAGCTTGAACCTGGGAGGCAGAGGTTGCCATAAGCCGAGATCCCGCCACTGCACTCCTGGATGGCAGAGGAAGACTCCATCTAAAAAAAATAAAGGGCTGTAGGCTGGCCTGGTGGCTCATGCCTGTAATCCCAGCACAGGGAGGAATCCCACGCTTGGGAGGCCAAGGTGGGGCAGATCGAGACCAGCCTGGCCAACATGGTGAAACCTCATGCCTACCAAAAACACAGAAAATTAGCCAGACGTCATGGTGGGCGCCTATAATCCCACCTACTCGGGAGGTTGAGCAGGAGAATCGCTTGAACCCAGAAGGTGGAGGTTGCAGTGAGCCAAGATTGCACCACTGCACTCCAACCTGGGCAACAGAGCGAGACTCCATCTAAAAAAAAAAAAAAGCCGGGCATGGTTGCAAATGCCCGTAACCCCAAGTACTCAGGATGCTGAGGCACGAGAATAGCCTGAACCTAGGAGATGGAGATTGCAGTGAGCTGAGATTGCACCATTGCACTCCAGCCTGGGAGACAGAGGAAGACTCCGTTTCAAAAAAAATTAAAAGAGCTGATACCTTTTGCAGTGGGAAATTCTTAAAAAGGAAAGTTTTAAGCCAAATGCCAATTTTTAACTGATCACAATGTGATGTTGTCCATGGAGGCACAATGTATATTAGTATTTTCTTCCATATTTAGTACATAATGAATGCCTTTGGTACTCATTTTCTGAGTGGTTTGCTCTGGTAAGAAAGAAAAAAAAGCAAGAGGCAGCTTTGCCTGCACTAGCGATGGCAGCGAGGTTGTACCACCAAAAAGCTTCATTCCCATGATTCCTCCCTCTGGCATCCAAGAAGTTGCAGAGTGCCTTGTGTAGTTCAGAGGGCAGGGGTGTTTCTCAGGATCTCAGAGTCATCCGCTGCTTTGAAGGTGTGCTTCCTTCACCTGTGTTTTAACGCCCTGCCCCAGGGTGGTCCCTGTCTCCCTTGGGTACAGTGCCCTGTGGCACCTTGGGTGCTCTAGTTCCAGGTTTGCCTCCCTTCCCCTCTCGGTGTTCTGGAGAAACAATGCTTTTTAAGTTGATGGGTCCCATCCTCTGCCAGTTCTAGGTTTTATTTCAAGAATCACCAGTGCAACTATATATACATTCTTAGATTGCTGTTTTTATTTTTAATAATTATCATTAAATACTGTACATTTTCTCACAAAAATTAGTATAGCTACAGAAAAGTACGCTTACATTTCATATACATTAAAATGACTTTTAGACCAGGTGTGGTGGCTCACGCCTATAATCCCAGCACTTTGGGAGGCTGAGGCGGGCGGATTACTTGAGGTCAGGAGTTTGAGACAAGTCTGGTCAACGTAGGGAAATCTTGTCTCTACTGAAATTACAAAAATTAGCTGAGTATGATGGTGGGTGCCTGTAATTCCAGCTACTCAGGAGGTTGAGGCAGGAGGATGACTTGAACCCAAGAGGTAGAGGTTGCAGTGAGCTGAGATCCCACCAGTGCACTCCAACCTGGGTGATAGAGCGAGACTCTGTCTCAAAAATAGGCCAGGTGCACTGGCTCACGCCTGTAATCCCAGCACTTTGGGAGGCTGAGGTGGGCAGATAACCTGAGGTCAGGAGTTCGAGACCAGCCTGGCCAGCATGATGAAACCCCATCTCTACTAAAAACACAAAAATTAGCCGGGTGTGGTGGTGGGCGCCTGTAATCCCAGCTACTCAGGAGGCTGAGGCAAGAGAATCGCTTGAACCCAGGAGGTGGAGGTTGCAGTGAGCTGAGATTGTGTCACTGCACTCCAGCTTGGGTGACAGAATGAGATTCCGTCTCAAATAATAATAAAGTAAATAAAATAACTTTTGATTTGCATTAGATAACTTGATACTAATTTGATAAACAAGTCTTCATTTTAAACAGCCTGCCCTGAGTATGGCAAAGATTTAGTCTACTGATTCTCGTTAGTGTATCTAATTCAGTGTCTTAAACAAACATCACCTCACTCTTACAGGGCTCGTGCGATCCGCTTCAGACAGGATGGTAATGAAGCCGTTGGAGGATTCTTCTCTCAGATTGGGCAGCTGTACATGGTGCACCATCTTTGGGGTATCTGTTTTTTCCTTTTTGAGTTACTGGGATTTAAGAGTTCATTACTAAGTTGTACTGGGCAGCAGAGCACATCTTGAGTCAGTAACCTGAACCACTACAGCAAATCCAGACGTCACACAGGGACAGTCTGTACAGGGCTGTTTGGAACTAGCGAGGTCAACAGTACAAGTCCATAGATTGATGGCGTTAGTGAGCTGAAAGTGAGTGGGGATGATGGGGAAAGGAATAAGGGGTGAAGCAAGTACCCCTGGAAGAAGGAGGCCAGGGAAGTCAGAGTGCCTTCCACAGAGTGGTCCCAGCCTTTCTTTGTAGACTGACTTAATTCCTTGGCAGAGGCAGGCCTGCATTTTACCCAGAGCGGCAGCTTCCTGCACATACTCACTGCCTGCCTTTGTAGACGTGGTTCCACTGTCTCAGGACATGGACCCCCTCACCTTTTCCATCCCCACCCACTTTTGTTTGGCACCTTCTTTGGTGTCTTTCCCGTCCTGCCCTAGATGTCACCCCTCCCCAGTAGTGAACATCATCACTCCTCCTGAGCCCCCAGAGCCCTGTGTGGTGCTGGTTATTACTGTTGCACTGTGTATGGTGTGTAACCCTCTCAGGCATCCCCATCTATGAATAAGCACAGGTGCTAGAAGGGCCGGATTGGATGGAGGAAGTTTCCATCCCTTTGGCTGTTGGGCCGAGGTCAAGCCAGGTGCATGCTCCATTCACATCAGCACCTGTAGCTGCTCGCAGAGGGCCTCCCAGATGCAGGATCCTGGAATTGCAAACAGGCAGGCACCAGAGCGTGAATGGCGGAGCTATCACAGAGGCTGTGGGGAACACAGGGCAGACCTCCTGTCTCTGCCCTGTGGGGAGGACTCAAGGCTTCACAGAGCAACAGCAAGATGAAGAGGGTTGCTTGAGGCCAGGAGTTTGAGGCAACAGTGAGCTATGACTGTGCCACTGCACTCCAGCCTGGGCAATACAGCAAGACCCTGTCTCAAAAAAAAGGTAATTAAGAAGATACTGGCTGGGCACAGTGGCTCATGCCTATAATCCCAGCACTTTGGGAGGCCAAGACAGGTGGATCACCTGAGGTCAGGAGTTAAGAGACCAGCCAGGCCAACATGGTGAAACCTCATCTCTACTAAAAATACAGAAAATTAGGCATGGTGGTGCATGCCTGTAATCCCAGGTACACAGGAGGCTGAGGCAGAAGAATCGGTTGAACTCAAGAGGTGGAGGTTGCAGTGAGCTGAGATCGTGCTACTGCACTCCAGCTCGGGAAACAGAGCGAGACTCCGTCTCAAAAAAAAAAAAGGAAAATAAAAAAGAAAGAAGGCATCTGGATGAGATATCTGTGAATTGTACCACGACACAGGTGATCCCCCTCCACCTGAAGCGCCTTTCTTCCCATTCCTACGTCAGTGATGTCCTTTTCAACTTCAACACCCACCTGGTCAACTTGCACCTTTCCCACAGCTCTCCCATTGCTTGCCCTGCTCCCCTGTACACCGTGTCCTTGCATGGGCCACAGCACTCTCCACGGCTGACCTTGCCTGTCTCCTATCCTGGGGCTTCACCACATGGAACACGCCCGCTACCCAGATCAGTGTGGTGCGAGATAAATGTTGAGTAAAATTGATCTGACGTTGCTTATCTGTGGTCTCACAGTTTCTGGTCATGAATTTAACATGTTATTGGAGAAGTTCACTTGGTTTATAAAGGTATATCTTAGATTCACTAGATTTTAAAGCTTAAGAGGGAATTGTGGCCGGATGTGGTGGCTCACGCCTCGAATCCCAGCAGTTTTGGAGGCTGAATCGGGAGGATCACTAGAGTCCAGGTGTTTGAGACCAGCCTAGGCAACATAGTGAGACCCCATCTCAAACAAGCAAATAATTTTTTTAACTTAAGAATGGGCCAGGCGTGGTGGCTCACCCCTGTAATTCTAGCACTTTGGGAGATTGGGAGATTGAGGTGGTTTGATGATTTGAGCCCAGGAGTTTGACGTCTGCCTGGTCACAAAAAAATACACAATTAGCCAGTGTGGTAGCACTTTCCTGTAGTCCCAGCCATTCAGCGGGCTGAGGTGGGAGGATCACTTAAGTGTAGGAGGTCAAGGCCGTGGTGAACCATCATCGTGCTACTGGGCTCCAGCCTGGCTGACAGAATTGACCCTGTCTCAAAAAAAAAAAAAAAAAACTGAAAGTGCTTTCCCACATGGCCTAATATAATTTTGCTCAGTGTTTCCCCAGCCCAGTATATTACACACCTGAAGTAGTCCCTGAGAAAACTAGATGCCCTTGTGAAGCAAGACCTTAACGTATGTATGGGTAGAATGCAGGGTATATGTTTTAAGTCTGCTTCTCTGTGTGGTTATTTTTAAGCTTACAGGGATCTTCAGACCAGGGAAGACATACGGAATGCAGCATGGCACAAACATGGCTGGGAGGAATTGGTATATTACACAGGTAATCTCTTAACAGCCATGAAATAATGCTTTTTGTCTTACTGTTTCAATCATGTTCTTTCACCCTGACACTAATAGGTGGCTTTTGTAATAGTATGTTACTAGGATAGTGAGTCATCAGGTTGGGCGGGGAAGGGAGATAGTCAATTTTTCTCTAATACTTACATGACTTTTTTCAATAAAGCAGAATATCCATTCTTTCAAATATGTTTATCATCTGTTACAGTTTTCAGACCCTTGGATGTTGTAAATTGTACATCATTACCTTTTTTTGTAGATTTCTGTATTGTCTGAAAACTTATTACAGAAATAAAATTTTTTCTAAGCTTTCCTTTTCCATCAAAATTGTTAGTATCCCAAATCAGAACTTAATATATCAATTAAAGAGTGATTTTGAAATTAGATAAATTAAACTTCCTGTATGTACAGTATGTATACATGGGTGCATGTGCACATACATAAGTATATTATGAAACACTGTTTGCTTGATTTTTATAAGAAAACAGTTGGCTGAATGTAACCCAGTGGCATTGGTAGAGGTAATCAGTACCAGCCATGTTGCATGGCAAGTATATTTCTGGCCGGGCACAGTGGCTCACGCCTGTATTCCCAGCACTTTGGGGGGCCGAGGCGGGCAGATCACCTGAGGTCGGGAGTTTGAGACCAGCCTGACCAACATGATGAAACCTGTCTCAATTTGAGAGGCTGAGGCAGGAGAATCGCTTGAACCTGGGAAGTGGAGATTGTGCCACTGCACTCCAGCCTGGATGACAAAGCAAGACTCCGTCTCAAAAAAAAAAAAAGTATATCTCAGCCCATATTCTACCAAGAAAATAAAAGAGTAATTTGTCCTAGAAAGTAGATGTTACCTTGTTTTTCAGTTCAAGAGATTATATAACATATAATTGCATGTTATAATTATATAATTTTATTTGATTTTGCTGCTTACTCAAAGAACGTTTGAGAAGTCACCATTCTTCCTCACAGTAAGACAATACAGACTTTCCCCACCTCCTACAAATAAAACAAATCTACAGGTAGCATCTGTTGTAATTTTTTCTTCCTTTTTTTTTTTTTTTTTTTTTTTTTTGAGATGGTCTTGTTCTGTCACCAGACTGGAGTGCAGTGACGCGATCTCGGCTCACTGCAACCTCTACGTCCTGGGTTCAAGCGATTTCTCCTGCCTCAGCCTCCTGAATAGCTGGGATTACAGGCAGGCACCACCACACCCAGCTAAGTTTTGTATTTTCAGTAGAGACGGGGTTTCACCCTGTTGGCCAGGATGGTCTGGATTTCCTGACCTTGTGGTCCACCTGCCTTGGCCTCCCAAAGTGCTGGGATTACAGGTGTGAGCCATCACGCCCAGCTGATGTGTTGTAATTTTAATAGCATCTTGTAGGATGCCAGCTGATACAAGGCGCACTTCTATATTTCTGCCCTTGAGGTTAATCTTGTATATTATGACATTCTCTTGTTTTCAAGCAGCACGATCTGTCTGTTAGTGTCATTTACCATAATGTGTTTAGAAAAGAACAAGTGCAGTAACCCTGATCCTATTTTCAGTTCCACTTATTCAGGAGATGGAATCCAGAATCATGATCCCACTGAAGACTTCGCCCCTCCAGTAAAGCTGTAGAGTTTCCATGTGCCTACATACATTTCTGTGACAAGTATTTGTCATAAATTAATTTTAATTGTATATCAAGTAAAAAAGAAACACTGAGGTTTAAGCTGCTGTATATAGCTTGTGAGAAACCTCTTTTCTTTAAAATTTACATAATCACAAGAAAGGAAAGAATTACAGTTGGACTGATTGTGACAGTGCCCTGTTCTCTTTGAAACACCCCCGTGTTGTCCAGTGTACCTTATAACACTTAGCCACTTCTCCCCACCCTCCAGGAGGGGTCCACATTGAATTCTGAATCATCTTAAAAATAAGATTCCAGCCACAAAAACAATTAGCCATTTCTTTACTAAAAAACAAAAAACAAATCTGTTTTATAATTACAGATTTTTAGACAAATTTCTTGTATCAGGAAGAAATACAAATTTTGTCATGTTTCTCAAGCAGTTTTTCTGAGTAGTTTCTGAGGAGGAACAAATTACGAGTGTGCCCAATAACTGAAAATGTTTTAACTCACTCTCATTTGTAAGCAGTCCACATAGTAGACAATGGGTTTTCCAAGCTGGACAAGGTACATTTAATGAGTAAATCAGTTTCCCATCATGTATCGTGATGTTTCAGTGTGAGACACAAACACAATGGCTTGAAACTTGTGTATCATATGTGATTTTGAAATGAACACCTTGAATAGCACTAATTTTTATTTGTGATATTTTTCTATAACAAAACAAGTAGCACTAGGAAAAGAGGTTTTATTTTGTAAATGATCATTTGTGACCTCAGACACTCTCTGGCTAATATTTTAATAAGCTCACAGCAGATCATTCTGAGATCATGGATGAGGGGTGGTGCATGTTGAGATTTAAATTGGCATAAAGCTGCATCCTTTTTGTCCAGCTGTTTGATTTCATTGTTTAATATGGTGTGCCAATTTCGTGACTGTTACCATGTGAAAGTCCTGTTGAAATGAACAATCATGTCTGCCCCACAATCAAGGATGCCTGTGTGAAGTGTGAGTCAATCTCATACCCAATGTCAGACTTTTACATGTCAATGATTTTCTCCAAGAACATAGAAAAGTCAATAAAATCCTCTTAATTTTCACATACCACATTTGGATTTTTGTTTTTTTTAATTTGTTCTGAGAATGACAGACGTGCTGTGAATGACCCTGTCACTCTTGCAGAATAGCTTGTCACAAAGGATTGAAGGAAGTGAGGAAGTCAGCTGGCTTCTGGGGAAAATCCCTCCAAAGGAACAAAGTATGAGGCCCCGGGCAAGGTCATGCCTTGTATGTGCCGAGGGCAGCAGAAGCCAGTGGCGGAAGCAGACATGAGGGAGAGCGTGGTGGGACATGAGCTCAGAGCTCACAGGGCTGGATCCCTTGAGTGTTGGAGGCCATTAGAAAGACCCTAGTGGCCAGGCCCAATGGCTCACACAGGTAATTCCAACACTTTGGGAGGCTGAGGCCCAAGGATCCCTTGAGCGCAGGAGTTTGAGACCAGCCTGGGCAACATGAATGAAACCTCATCTCTACAAAAAATCGAAAAATTAGCTGGGCATGGTAGCATGTGCCTGTAGTCCAGCTACTCAGGAGGTTGAGGCAGGAGGGTTGCTTGAGCCCAGGAGGTCGAGGCTGTAATGAGCTGTGATCACGCCACTGCACTGCAGCCTGGGCAAGAGAGCTAGACCTTGCTCAAAAAATTAATAAGGCTGGGCACAGTGACTCACGCCTGAAATCCCAGCACTTTGGGAGGCCAAGACAGGCAGATGACTTGAGGCCAGGAGTTTGAGACCAGCCTAGCCAACGTGGAAAACCCCATCTCTACTAAAAACACAAAAATTAGCCGGATGTGGTGGCACATGCCTATAATCACAGCTACTTGGGAGGCTGAGGTAGGAGAATTGCTGAACCTGGGAGGCAGAGATTGCAGTGAGCCAAGAATGTGCCACTACACTCCAGCCTGTGCGACACAGCAAGACTCCATCTGCAAACAAAAAATAATAAAAAGACCTTGGCTTTTATTATAAGGGAGATGGGAGATGAGATCCGCTGGAGGCTTTCAAGCAGAGGAAAGGCATGATCTGACTTACATTTTCCTTTTTTTTTTTTTTTTGAGATGGAGTCACTCTCTGTCACCCAGGCTGGAGTGCAGTGGTACAATCTCGGCTCACTGCAACCTCTGCCTCCTGGGTTCAAGCGATTCTCCTGCCTCAGCCTCCAAGTAGCTGAGACTACAGGCACATGCCACCACACCTGGCTAATTTTTTGGTGTTTTTAGTAGAGACAAGGTTTTACCGTGTTAGCCAGGATGGTCTCGATCTCCTGACCTCGTGATCCTCCTGCCTTGGCCTCCCAAAGTGCTGAAATTACAGGCATGAGCCACCGTGCCCAGCCCTGTATTTTCAATAGTAACTTCAATAAGGAGTAGAGTAAAAGTAAACAGAATGGGCCAGGCACGGTGGCTCATGCCTGTAATCCCAGCACTTTGGGAGGCCAAGGCAAGGCAGATCACCTGAGGTCAGTTCAAGACCAGCCTGACCAACATGCAGAAACCCCATCTCCACTAAAAATACAAAATTAGCGGGGCGTGGTGGTGCATGCCTGTAATCCCAGCTACTTGGGAGGCTGAGGCAAGAGAATCACCTGAACCTGGGAGGCAGAGTTTGCAGTGAGCCAAGATCGCACCATTGCACTCCAGCCTGGGCAACAAGAGTGAAACTCCATCTCAAAAAATAATAATAATAAGTAGGCAGAATGGGCAGATTCTAAATATATTTTGATTGTAGAGCCAACGTGAATTCCTGAACAAGTGATTGTGGAGTGTGAGTGAAAGAAAAAAGTGATTTTAGTTTTTGGCCCGAGCACTTGGAAGGCTGGGGAAGGTGGAACAGATTTGGGGGAATGAAGGTCAGATATTCTATTCTACTCATGCTGAGTTGGAGATATCTCTGCACAGATCCAGGGGGAGATGTCAAGTAGGTCTTGGTTATGAGTCTGGAATTTAAGAGAGCCTTCTGGCTTGGAGATGCACATTTGCAAATTGTCCACATAAGTTGAAGTGAGGCAGCCAGATGTGGTGGCTCACGCCTGTAATCCCAGCACTTTGGGAAGCTGAGGCAGGAGGATCACCTGAGGTCAGGAGTTCGAGATGAGCCTGGCCAACATGGTGAAACCCCGTCTCTACTAAAAATACAGAAATTAGCTGGGCATGGGGGTGGGCACCTATAATCCCAGCTACTTGGGAGGCTGAGGCAGGAGAATCGCTTGAACCCAGGAGGTGGAGGTTGCAGTGAGCTGAGATCGCACCA